>NC_077229.1:44854256-45121756 GCF_027887165.1 Monodelphis domestica
AATTCATTTTCGGGAAGCCATACGTCTTGCCCCTTGCCGACTAGACTGTTACGAAGGTAAGAGCAATCAACATACCAAAGGCTACTGAGGCCTGGTGGAAGGGGCCAGGGTACATATATCTGGCTTCCTAATGTTGGGGAGTTTTGTTTCAGGTATCTAGAAATTCAGATTTCCTCCATTTGGGGCAGCTTTCCTCCCTCTACCCTGTGTAATGGGCCATGGTTAATGCTTCTCCTTCTCTGTGCTTTTTGAGGGCTTGGAATGTTACATAGTCTTCACTCTGAATGCCCAGAATGGAAGGAACCTTTGCCTGCTCCTGGGGCAGGGCTGGGTGTGGGAACCAGGCAGTTCTCTGAGTCCAGAGTGGGTAAGGGTTGGCTTACCCTTTGCTTTCTTTTGAGATATTCAAGTTCATGTGAACTCAACTCCAAAAGTTCAAAGCAGCCATGCCAGCTTCACTACTACTTGGTGACTCACCTCACAGAAATGAAAACAGATCTTATACATGCACTTCCTCCCAAGTAGATTTTTATAAAAATAGAAGTCTGAGGAGTGCTTTTACTCTCACAAGTAAGATAAGTTCAAATTTGAAGAGAAAATTTAGGGAAAATAATTCTATGGTGATAGAGCTAAAAAGCTACAATTCCTTTTTAAAAATCATGTTATATTTAAACACTCCTTTCAGCTTTCCTCTTCCCAAAACAAATAAGCAGTGCCCACCTAACAGGACTTTTGATTTAATACTCAACTGTATTCTTGGTAGGGAAAACTTGGGTCTAGGCCTGCTTTTCCTGCTGTGGTTGAGAGCCTGTGCATTATACCATGATTCCTTTCTTTCATATTCTGGATTACTTGAGGCTAGCTTCCCAATAGCTAATGCTTTTTTCTTCCTTGCTCTTTCTCTTCCTCCCTTTGGAAAGGCTACATATCCTTTTTTTTCTTCAGTCAGCTATTAAACTCCTTTTCATTTTCTAAAATTTAATTTTTTTAGTGGACAAAAAAAGCAATCTTCTTTAATCTCCATTGTAAAGAAAAATAAAACTGTAGTAGAAATATTCATGGTCAAGTAAAACCAATTCTTGCATTGACCATATCCAAAAAATAGCTGCTAATTTCTACTTTGAGCTCATTACCTCTCTATTAGGAAACGGGGAACATGCTTCCTGGGTACACTTGAATCTTGTTTGGGCATTGCACTGGTTCTTCCAAAGTTGTTTCTCTTTACAGTATTATTATTATTATTGTATGAATTGTTTTTTCTCCTGGTTCTGCTAACTTTGCTCTGTTAGTTGATACAATTCTTCCTAGTTGTCTCTGAAATGGGCTCCTCATTTCTTAGAGCACAATAGTATTTCATTACATTCAGGCTTCATCATTTCTTCAACCATTCTCCAGTTGATGGGCAGCCTTCTCAGTTTCTAGTTCTTTTACACCCTCCTTCACCTTCCTTCTTTGAAATCCCTGCTAGCTTCTAGCATGGAAGTGGAAGTGGGACTCTAGCCAGGAGAGGTTCTGAGTAGAAGGAGTGAGCTTTGCTCTGTGGCTAATGAAAACATTGTCCTTTTCACTGTTGATTGGTTTTTGCTTAAGTAACTTAAGCTTGGGGCAGGAATAAATTCTTTATTCCACTGACTGGTTTTAGGTGGGAGGATGCTGGAGGATCTGCCATTGACTGGGCAAGCTATTGGTCTAAGATATGTTCTGTTCTCTGTGGTTCTGAGAGATGCATGCCAAGGGGTGCTCCCCCGTGGCTGCCCCAGTGTCAGCCTGGGGCTAGGAGTGAGCTGTCCTTAAAATGATCACATCAAACATCTTTTGGTATTGTAGCTGAGTGGGCACCCTCCTTCTTGTAGTCCCTGCTGCTGCTGGGCAGGTTGACAGTGTTGGAGCCCTTGAGTTTGGGAGCTCTGAGTCAGATTAAAGCCAAGGAGGCATTAGCACTTAGTTGGGCACCAAGCCGCTGAGCCCCTGGCAGCAGAGGGCCTCCAGGCTGCCTAAGGGGGCACAAATCATCCTAAGCGTGGGCCTGCCCTTCTAGCCTGGGCAAGTGAGAAAAAGTGGGGGAGAGAGTAGGAAAAAAGAGACCAGAAAGCTAGTCATAAGATTTGATTTTCAGAGAATTAAAAACTTTCTCCAGGCTACGGGACCTTTTTCTGTGGCCCAGAGCTCTTCCATGCCATTCAGAATAAAACATTTCATTTCTCCTAGACTGCCTGACTAGGTCTTCTGCTCGACCAGACGTCTGGCTTGCTCGAAGTGTGCAGAGGCCCTTTTGCATTAGGTCTTCCTTTAAACACAGATCTAAGGATAATTGGAAACAGCAAATAAGACATACTTGTTGTCCAAGAGGAAGAAGAGGAGGATTCTTCCTCGCAGACATTCTGCTGGTCACTTTGGCTCCCCAGACTGCATAGCAAACTCCATATGGCTCCCGTTAGGACAATTCTGCCTGATATCCTGGGTGTCCGAGGCAGGCATTAAGGCCTTTCTTCCTCTCCTTACATGCTTGAGAGGGGCCTCGTTGACTCATTTCATTCTAGAAGCTTCTAGACCAGGGGCCTGCTTTTGGACAGGTTCCTGAAGCACAAGCCTTCAGTGGGCAGCGGAGCAGCACGGCGGGAATATTAATGCTGTTTGCTTCCTTCTTGGTTTGTCTTCTTTCTTAGGGCTCATTGAATGCTATTTAGCCTCCAACAGTATCCGGGAGGCAATGGTGATGGCTAACAATGTCTATAAAACCCTTGGAGCAAATGCACAGACCCTCACTCTTCTAGCCACTGTGTGTCTTGAAGATCCCGTCACCCAGGAGAAAGCTAAGACCTTGCTGGACAAAGCCCTGACCCAGAGGCCGGACTACATTAAGGCAGTGGTGAAGAAAGCAGAGTTACTGAGTGAGTTTGGGCAAATCCCAAAGACCGTTCATGTTAAGTAGGACTGACTTGTAGGAGGCAAGGTCCTTTATGCTGCTGGAGTGAATGGCTGCTATTGGCCAGATATTGGATCTACACGATATATTAGCCAGATATTGTCCCTGGTGAAAGTATACTTGGAAAGGCAGCTGGGTGGTTCAGTGGTTAGAGAGCCAAGCCTGCAGAGAGGAGGTCCTGGGTTCAAATCTGACCTTAGACATTTCTTAGCTGTGTGACCCTGGGCAAGTCACTCAACCCCCGTTGCCCAGCCCTTACCACTCTCTTGCCTTGGAACCAATATTTAGTATCAATTCTTAGACAGCTGGCAATGGTTTTTGTTTAAAGAAAGCATATGGATCAAGAATGAATCATATCATTTCTGTCAGAAAAACCAAATTGCATTTTGACTTCTAATTTGAGCCAGTGCAGTAGCAGTCCATGGAAAGGAGGAGAAGAGTTGGAACCCCTAATGGGGCAGGAATTAGAATGAGCTCTCCCTTCTGTGCTCACTCTGCCGTTGCCGGTTCTAGAACTAGATTGTCAGCTTGTGATGAAGGCTGTGGTTGGTTGGACATTCCGGCAGACCCCTGAAGTAGGACTAGGAGGTCATTTTGCTCTCCGCAGGCAGAGAACAGAAATATGAAGATGGCATTGCCTTGCTGAGGAATGCTTTGGCCAATCAGAGTGACTGTGTACTGCATCGGATCCTGGGTGATTTCCTGGTAGCCGTCAATGAATATCAGGAAGCCATGGACCAGTACAGTATTGCTCTAAGGTAAGGCTCCGGATCAGGTAGGCAAGAGTGGGCCGCGCGGGCTGCAGAGGCGATCCGTCTTGTTCCCCGCCACCTTCCCCTAGCTGCAGAAGCTGTCCGAGGTGCCAGGCGCTTTTCTGCCTCTATTTGCATAGAAGGTGACAGCGTTTGGAGGCAGACATGTCCTGGTTTGTGCTTGCTGGCTGCCAAACATGTTCCCTCTTTCTAAATCAGTAGGAACAAGATCTAGATGAGAATGTTAGAACTAAAATGATCTGGAGATTTTTCTAGTCCAGGGTGGGATGGCTCCAACATTTCTTGATCTAGAACCAGAAGACCTTCTGTGCTTATGACTCGTGGTCTTAGGCAAGTTACTTGGCCTCTGTCTCTGGACCTCACGATTCCCCTCTGAGGCCTTTTGATCTGAGGGTCAGCCAAAGCACATTCTTTCCCTGGGGAGGAGGCACATTGCTTCTGAGTTCCTTTCAGCTGTAGGTCCCGGATCCTGGGATCCCCTTCCTTGAAAAAGGAGAATCCTGGAGCCGGGACTGGTGGCACGCCGTGGCCAAGGTTTGATGTCCATCAGTTTATCAGACTAACATCCATTAAAGAGCTTTCCTCAGGCGCCAGCCAGGCTCGGGAAGTGTGAATGACCCGATAGCAGCATTAATCCGCAACGCTGAGATAGTCTCCCGAGACCTACCATCCAGACGTGGGAGCTCAGGCCCAGCCACTGGCTGCAGACGCAGCGCGTTGAGCTGCTGGTCTTTCCCGCATAGCTGACGTGGGGCAAAGCTGAGGGCGTTCAGAGTGGACCTCTGCCTAACAAGGCTTGAGTGGTCATTCCGGTTAGGATCGGCTTGGGACCAGGGACCGAGCTAAGTGGGTGACGAGGAGAGTAACGAGCGCCAAGCTCAGAGGCTCGATTTGGAACGTTGGCCCTTCTAAGCTCCAGCGATGCTAGGCGCAGGGGTCACTAAGCTGGAAGGTGGCCTTCGTGGCCGACTCGGGGGGGTTCTGTCTAGAGGAGATCCTTTTGCTCTTTGGTCTCTGAGGGGGAGCCGTGGTGGTCCTGGCCTGCCAGGATGCTCAGTGACTGCACGGGACTTAGCGCCGCCTCCTTTGTTTTGTTGTCCCTCAGCCTGGATCCCAATGACCAGAAGTCTCTGGAGGGGATGCAGAAGATGGAGAAGGAGGAGAGCCCCACGGATGCCACTCAGGAGGAAGACGTGGATGACATGGAAGGCAGCGGGGAAGAAGGAGACTTGGAGGGCAGCGACAGCGAGGCGGCCCAGTGGGCCGACCAGGAGCAGTGGTTTGGCATGCAGTGAGGTGTGCGAGCTCCTCGGGGAGCGGAGCCTTTTAGAGTGGCCCCAGCACGGCCTGAAGGGGTCCTTGGCTGGGAAGAAGAAGGCCCAATTGGCTCAACACGGAATTTGGATTTCTCCTCCACTTAGTTTGATTTTTTCAAATGGAGCCTGTCTGGGCAGCATGCAGGTGTGCGCTAGGCGAGGTTCTGGGACAGAGGACGGCCCTTGTGCACTTTGGTTCGAAACAACTCTTCTCAGATGCTTCCTGGGGCCCGTGGCTGCAGCCTGGAAAAGGCCTTGGTTCCAGGCCGGCCGGGCTCTTGCCCGTTTGTGAAGGCCGCGGCGCAGGTCGGCCCTTTCCAAAAGTTTCCCATTTGCTAACCAACGGCTCCCGTGGGCCGCTCGGAGCACCCGTGTCTCCTGGCAGTGTTGGCAATGCCTTAAACAGGACTTGCTGTCTTGCAAACGTTTCCTATTTGAGAATCCAGTGACCCGTCTGTAAGGGCCAGGCCCAGCGGCCGGGCCCTCTGCACACCGCCGCCTCACTTGCTGTAATGATAGCATGAAGCCACTGTGGGGTGCAGAAATGGGATTCCTTTGGCTGAAAGGAAGCTACGCTGCAGTTTTTGTTACTTTTCTCTTGTTCTGTCTGGTCTCCAGGAATAGCTGGAAAATTAATTTTATGTTAAAGGTTTTAAAATGATGCTGCCTCCCTCCGCTGTGTGTGCGTGTCCTTGTGTGCCAGCTGCGCCTCTGCTGGCAGGTTCAGGGCCAGGAATGGTGGCCCAAGACCTGCCGGCCGCCGGGGAAACCCACCAGGGCTGTAGCTTACCGCGAGGGCCCCAGTGACTCATCTGCAGCCTCGTCTGTGCCGGCGTGTGTTCGATTTAAATTACTATCCAATAGCTCCCAGGATTTCATTTCATGAGATTTATGAATAATCACTTGAAGTAGAAAAAAATGCAAGAGCAAAAGTAAAAGCCTGAGTAAAGCCACGGGAGTAAAATTCTCCTTCCTGGCACTCGCCCAGCCGCCCCAGACCGTGTTCCGGGGAAAAGGAGCGAGGGTGGAGCTACACTCCAGCCATATCTGCCCTGCATGAGCGCGTAGCGTGAGAAGAACATGGGAGGCCGGGACCGAGAGTCCTGGGGAGCCAAGCCCTAATGACACACGTGGGGGACAGCAGAGGGTGGAGGGACTCTCTTGCGGTTCTGCCTCTGATTCCTCCAGGCACTGCCTGGGAAGAGGGAACAAGGCTTAGCCCTGCCAGCCCCCTGGGCCCGTGGGGAGGCCGAGGAGCCTCCTTTGCTGTGGTTCTGGAGTCTCAGGAGAGCAGAAGAGCCAGCAAGGCCAACGGGGAAGAACCACCGTGTGTGTGTGTGTCTGTCTGTCTGTCTGCTGGTGGTCACTGAGAGCCTCTGCTTGGACTTGTTCTGGGGGCCTTTGGTTCCGGCCCAAGGTGCGGCCTCCCCACCGCAAGCCTGGGAAACCCGGTTTAAGGAGGGCCCCACTTAGGCCTCCCAGGGGTCTCTGGGTAATTCCAGTGTGGTGTGCCTAGAATTCAGAGCTGTTCTGAACCGGGTGGAAGAGGCCCGACGCGGGCTTTCCACTTCCTTTGGGCACAAGGGAGAGCCACCTCATGGCCAAGGATATGGATCCTGGGCTGGGGGGCCGGGCTATGCCTCCGTTCTCTGGGGTGCTCTCGGGGAGGGATGGCAAGAGAAGGCTGCGACCCCCTGCTTCCGTGTGTTGAAACGGAGATTGGAACCTGGTTCTGACACGTAGGCAGTGACCGGCGTTGGTGGATCAGTTTTTAAAACCCTCCTGGGGCTTCCTGGGCCAACGTGGTGCTATTCCGCAGTTTTTAATTAGACCAGAACCACCGGCCCTTCTTGTCTGTTTGGTGTCCGGGTCTGCTCAGGAAGTCCTGATTCTAAATGCCCCCAGAAAGGGCTTTGAGGTGCTAAAGGCGCTGCTGGAGCCGGGCCTTCGGGGTGCGATGCGCCTCCGCTTCTGGCTCAGTGGACCCCCGTTAGGTGCCTACTGCGTGGCATTGCGGGCGTCTCCTACTTGCATCCGCCTGGGACTGCTCCTGGGCTCAGGGTTGCCGGGGCCCCGAGGTTCCAAGAGAGGCCCTTCAGGAGCCGCGCAGCCCCTGCACCCCTGGGTCCCCCTTCCCTTTCTCCTGTGGGGTGGCTTGGTCCTGAGATCACGCGGAAGGGTTTGGGAAGGTGCCCTGGAGAAGCGGCTTCCTGGGACCCCGGCTCTGCTGAGGCTGAAAGCTTCCCTCCTGCCCCTAGCCTGGCCCCTTTAAGGACCCTCCGGGCGGCCTCTGAATCCCAAATCAGGGCAGTTAAAGGGACCGGCCCGGGGAGATGCAAGTGTGTTGGATGCTCTGGCGGCTCCTTGGGCCAGAACGTGGGGGCTGAAATGGGCGAACCGTTTGGCGCCCAGGAAAGACCCCTCGGCACACGCTGGATCTTAAGACGGCTCCCCAAAGCCTTGGTGCCTGGCTGAGAAAGGGAACGGGGGAGGGGCGAAGGGCCTCCAGTGCCGCATGGGCCCAGGAGCCCCGCTGCGTTCACAAAGGCTGCACAAGGGTGCGATGGAGGCCGAGACCCAGGGGAGGTCCGTCCTGGCCGCCTCTGCCTGCCCAAGCAACTGAGACTGGGAAGGGGAGCTCAGGCCGGGTCAGGCCTCGCAGACCAGCCAGAGGAAGGGAAGGGACTGGAGGATGAACGCCCGGGTGAGGGGAGCTGACCCAGCGGGCAGGGCTATCCCCCAGGGGAGGGTGGTGGATCCTCTGAAAAACCCTTGGGAGGCTGCCTGCTCTCTGCCTGGGGCCAGGCAGGGATTCCTTCGGCCAGAAGGATTCGCCTCTCCAAGAACGTGGAGGTTCCCCCGCCAGGTTTGAAGCTGGCGCTGCCCCATCTCGGAGGGGGGACGGTGCCCGAGCTTCTCCCTTGGGTGATTATTTCCCATCCTCACGTTTTGTGCCTCTGCCAGGAATGTGGGGTCAGGCTTGTGGAAGGCTCAGGCACCCTGTCCCAGCAGCCCCGAGTGGGCCCCTCGTCATGGCTTGGCCAGATTCTTGGGGAGAGCCGGGTCAGGCTCCACCTCGGGGCACCTCTCGCCAGTGAGACATCCCTGTGGAATCCGGGAAACATGGGCGGATGCCGTCCTGCTTAATTGGGGTTTCATGAGAACCCCTGGAGGGGCCCGCCCCATTGGGAAGGTGATCTTTGGGGGAGGGGAAAAGGCTCCCAGAGCCAAGGGGAGTCCCGGGGGGTTGGGGCAAGCCAGGAAAGTAAGAAACGCTTTGGAAAACGGGCCTCAAAAAGCTGCCTGAGGAGCATGGAGCTGAGGGGCTCCATGGGCTGGGATGGAGGTCGCCGAGGGGGGGATTATAGCTGATGTGCCTAGAAAAACACTCCGGCCCCACGGGAGACACGCCGTGCCAAGGGAGTGCACCATCCGGGCTCACCCTCGCCCTTAAAAAAGGAGCTGCTCGGAGGCTTCCTCCGCCTGGCAGAGGCCTTGGGGACCCCCGGCTGTTGCCCTTCCGGGGCTCCCGAGGAAGCGGTTTGCAGTGGTTGGGCGTTAGGCCGGACCAGGCGGGGTGAGGGGAGCAAGGACCGCCCAGGTTCCGCCGCCACGTTGCGGAGAGGCGGGGGTCGGCCTTCTAAGGAGCGCCTTTCCCTCGGCCTGCCTCCCGCTGGCTGCTGCCTGCAGTTCTCGGTCCCGTCTCTCCTAATCCTTCATGGCGGCCCAATGCCTCTGGGCCTCACGGGCAGCAGCACGGCAAGAAGGGCTCTTTAGCGGGAGGTACGGGCGAGGGTCCCACCTCAGGCCTCCCAGGAAAGCTGGGGACTGGGTAACATCACCCACAAAAGGACGGTCTTAAGCAGGCCAGGGGCTGCTCCAAGCGCGAGGACAACCACATGAGGGAATGCAGGCCCGGAAACCTCTCCAGCCAGGGCAGCGGAGCTTCGGGGACTCCCTCCCTGTGGTCTCGCCCAGAAGGGAGCCCCTCCCGGGGCCAGAGGCTCCCCGAAAACAGCGCACCGAATGACACCGCACGGTTGTATTGTAGAATAAATTTATTTACCTGAAACCATACTGGCTGCGATGCTCATTGCTCTCAGCACAGACAGACACAACTCGTCTTTATTTACAGGCTAACGTAAGTCACATGCTCGTGTCCAGGCTGACTCGCGTCCAGCCCGCTATTTGTCTTATTGCGCCCGCATCGCCCCCCGCTTGGATCAAGTTGCACGGTGGCAGGCCAGAGCTGTCGTCCGACGCGGGGAGGTCCCGGGAGCGGATGGAAGCGCGGCACATCTGCTTCTCGAGGACGCGGGCGGCTACTCCAACACAACGCATGCATTACAGTCGAGGATTTGTACATGATGGAGCCCGGGAGGCGGATGGAAACTCGGCTGCCTCGTCCGTCCTTCCTTCCTTCCTAATTCTTGGCGGCTGAAGTTTTCCCAGAACCGAATCTCCGTACAAGCAAGAACCAAACTCCCTTGGCGGGCTTTGGGGTCTGTTAAGCTATATTGCACGTTTGTAAATGACTATTTCATGTTTAAAAGTGAACCCCCGGCGGTAACGCGGGTCCTCCACATCACACACAAGAACTCGAGGGGATTTTTTTTTCCTTTTTTTGGTTTTTTTCCAACATCACACATGCAGAGGGCTGGTAGATGTTGCTAAAAAACGCACATGCACGCAACAACACAACCTCACACTTCTGCAAAATGGCTTAGGAAGCGGGTTACTCCAGTACGGCTGAAAAGGAAAGAGAGAGGAAATCAGCCTGGTAGGAAAATGGGGAGGAAGAAGTTACTCCTACGACAAAAATAGGACGAGAGACCAACAGTGACAGAGAGAGACGAGGCGGCCTGGCCCTGCCCAGAGCCCACGAGGGAGCCGGCCCCAGGCTCCATGCAGTCAGGAAACGCGTCCCAAGAGATGTTAGTGGAGGTGAAACGAGCACACAGGAAGGAGGAGAGTTCACGGTTAGACGTGCACATCAGCAGTGAGCAGGGAAGGCAAGCGCTTGCCCACCCGCCCCCGCCTAGAGACGCTGCGGGCCTTCACCGTCACCCAGAGGGCAGCCGGGGGCCGGGGGCTCCTGCTCGGGCACCTGCCTCCGCCAGACCGAGCTCTTCCTCCCACGGGGATCAGGTCAAACCCGGCTTCTCCCTCTCTGGCCCTTTCCGTGTTATTCTAAGCTAGCGCCAGGGCCCGACCCCAGCCACAGGCTGCGGGCTCCGGCGGGCAAGGCCAGGGTGGCGGAGCCCGAGGAGACGCGCCTGGCCTCCAGGGTTCCTCCCCGGACCCCACGGCACCTGCAGCGCATCGTGGCTGTAGCCAGCTGCAAAGCAGGGGACGCGGGCAGGTGGCCAAGGCCACAAGGAAGACGCCGTGAGCTGGACACCCGACCGAGGGTCAGCCATCCTTAGCGGATGCAAGGAGCACCAACAGGGTCCGTGACGAACACATGCTGGGCGACCCGGTTTCCTTGGCCAAAGACACTGGGCCACCTTTAGGGGCCTCGAGGGTGCCCCCTGCTGTCCTGAGGAGGGGCCCCTATGGCTCACCCCCTGAAGGAGGGCCTGGCAGGAAAGCCCAGACTGAAAGGGCAGAAACTCGTTCAGGGGGTGAGAAGCAGCCCAGGACCACCTCCTGGAATTTAGGTTTCCCCTGAAGTGTTCCAGTCCATTACCTAGAAGACCCTCCCTCTATAATGGGATGCCCCCTCCCCCGCATAGCAGACACAGGAATGGGTCCCATTTAAGCATCTTCTCTGACCGAAGGCTGCCAGGAGAGAGGCTCTTCCTGGACCACCCCAGACCCAGCCCAGGGAGCCTCCTCTCCCTCCTCAACAAGGACCACACGCAGACAGCTGAGCCGCCGAGCGCGACTCCCCACAGTAACACGTCTAAGAGCTGCTGATTCAGGAGCGACACTGTGGGCGCTCGGCCTGCGGCCCGGCTGCCCTCTGAGGCCGCCCGGCCCAGAGCGCGGCAGGCTTTTAAAGCAAAGTCACCCCTGGTTAACAATGAAAAATACTCACTTTAGTTGATGAATGTTGGAAGGCATTGGAGAGAAACACCACAGTTAGGACAGTTAATGACTTAAATGCTGTCGGAATCGGACTGAACTTGAAAACATGCGCAAACACGGGCCGTAATAAGGAGGTGGTGGTTAGTGTCACGGTACATAAATCGCTCTATACAATACGTCCATTTGGTCAGGTGCTATTTACAGATTGTACAAAACACACCCACGCGTACACGCACACCCCCCCGCCCACCACCGGAGCCGACGTTCCGTCTCGATCGGGCTCGGACCGGCACCGAGCAGAACCGGCAGAACCCCGCTCGGGCCCTCCCACGTCCTCCCTGGGCTAGGCATCGGCCTCTCTCCATCACCATAGCAAGGCTCTGCTCTAAGGCCTTGCAGGAAAACCGAATAGACTTGATCTGACCAATAGAGTCCCAACTCGGCCGAAGCCACTTCAGTTCAAACGAGACCGGTCTTTTCCTCTGTCCATTTAAAAGGTTTTATTTATTTCTTTTAAAACTAGATGAAGTGCCGCTGAAGTGGGCAACATTGGCAAAACAATGTCTGTTACAAGAAAATACATTAGACATTTAAATAAATAACCTTAAAAACTACGTGGGGGAAATGAGTCCAGGAGATTGAATCTGGAACAATGTTTTCTGCACAAGCGAGAATAGGCCTACCTCTCATGGAGACGGGTGTAAACAAAACCATCGGCATCCGAGAGCCAAGAAGCCAGGAGGGAGCGGGGGAGGGGGTGCGGACGGTGAGGGGCGGGCAGGGCGGCAAACCAAAAAATACTGACTGAGGTAGCAGGTACTCTGCTCAGTGCAGAAAAATTGGCTTATGAATAAAAAAATTAGACTGTGACATCAAATTAAATCCAGGTGATCATGCAGAAGACAATACATGCTACTTAGTTTTAGAAAAAACCACACACATTCATTCCCTAAAATCTGCCGCCAATTAATTTGCTGACAATGTCTGCTGGCTCAACGATTTCTTTATACAAGGATGAGACTATGAGACAGAACACTGTACATGCTTTTTCATCTACAAAAAAATATTTGCATAAAATAGTGTTAGTTCTCTGTACATGTCAATGGACACTTTAATTATGTGTATAAAAAAGGAAAATCTTGCCCCACTGGAGTCAGAAAAAGCAAAACGAAACCTAGAGTATGAAACCTCCTTCACCAGCAAACATGTTCATGGGAAAATTCAGCAGAAATAGACAGTTGCTTTAAACAATAAAAAAAAATTAATTGATTAAGTTAAACATCTTTTAGGTAAAACTACAACAGTCAAGACCAGAACATGTCACTAAAGTTAGTGTCTGTGCTATAAAGCCAGATAACCAGGGGCATAATGATCAGCACAAACGGCCAGGAAATCCCTTCGGTGCAGGCTGGGAAAGAACACGGTTTGGCGGTGGGCTGCACACACTCTTTACCAGGTTCCAGGTAGTTTCGGGCCACAAATTTCAGCGTCTCGTCCATGAGGATCACGGGCAGCGAGATCTTGAGCACCATGAGCCACTGGGTCACGTTCAGAGGCGTGATCTGGAAGATGAGCTGAGGACAGAGGAAGAAGGCGGCGGGGTCACGCCGGTCCTCGGCCACAAGGGGTGGGGGGGGGCACGCAGTGAAGGGCGGGGGATGGGACTCACCGGCAGGGGCTCGACGTAGAGGATCAGGAAGTGGAGGGACATGGAGAGGCAGATGGAGCCCACCAGCCAGATGTTCTCCCAAGGTGGCATCCTCAGGAGGGACTGGTTTTCCGATAAGCTGTGGTGAGACATCAAGAGCACACTCACCCGCATGACTCAGTGGATTAAAGGGAGACACCGCTAAAAGCACCCCACAGCCAAGCCGGGCGGACGGATCCCCAAACCACCATCTCCGGCCCGAGGCCTGCCTGGACTCCTCCTCAGGTAGGGGAGGCTCCCCCGCCCCAGGCACACTCCGCATTCCCCCTGCTCTGAACGTCTTCTAAGACTCAATTTCAACTGGATGATAACTAGTTACTGTCCCGACAAGCTGTTTTTAAAATTACACCTTCTGAGGTTCAGCAATCAGGATTTCCTGGCCCTGATAAGGTGGATTTGCCGTTTAGGATCCCCTGGCTATTCCCACGTAAAACAGGGCGCCCCTTCTCCAAAGACCCTGCACGGCTCCCGTGGTCTCCAGGGAAACCATCTGGTAAACAAAAGAGCTCTAAAACCGTGAGGAGCTGCAATGGTGTCAATGCGCAGAACACGAATCTGATGAAACACAGGCCCCACCCTGGGAAAAACCAGGGTCCTCGGGTGCCCGCCGGCGATGAAGGCCCAAGGGGCGGCTCGCCAGCCAGGGGACTCACCTGTTGAGAGCATTGCACATCTCGATTGTCACCAGCACGGAGAGCGCCATGGTCATGGGGTACGGGGACTCGAAGATGGCACAGTCCACCCCCTCAAAGTCCGGGTTATCCTCTTTACACTGCAGGAAGTGACTCTGCAACACAAGAGGACGGGCTCACACTGGGCCTTTCAGCTGCCCTCCCGCCTGTGTGCACCCTTGGGCCCCGGGATGGCGCCATACCAGCTGGTAGAAGGTAATCCTTGGACCGCCATCAGCAGCAATGAACCACCACGCAGCCGCCCCCACCGTCGCAGCTCCGACGTAACCTTGGGACACGAGGGGAACAAAGGGCGCATGTGAGGGAAACTCGGGCCTTCCTTGGGGGGTTCAGGGGAAGACAGAGAAGAGCGATCAAGGGATGTTTTGGGTTGCTCGTCCAAGGCTGAGAGCCATGGAAGATGCCTCGGAACGCCCCAACTGCCCTTCTACTTCTGGGAACAAGCTCCAAGGAGCCAGCCCAGCGGCAAATCCTCAAGGTTCCTGTGCATCCAGGGTAGGAAAACAGAGCCCGCCCCCAAGTCTACTTCTGCACTATCAATGAAGAAAGAATTTTCTAATAAAAAAACATTAGAAGAATAAAAAGAGTATAGGGGAAATGGCAGACTCACATCCGATGGCCAGGTAGCGGAAGAAGAGCCAACCGCTGATGAGGGGCTCTTTGGGATTTCGGGGAGGCTTGTTCATGATGTCCAAGTCAGGGGGATTGAATCCCAAAGCTGTGGCTGGAAGGCCGTCTGTCACCAGATTTACCCATAAAAGCTGGACAGGGATTAGAGCCTCAGGAAAACCTAGAGCAGCAGTCAGGAAAATACTACCGGAGGAAAGAAGAGAAGGACACACTTACTTACTGAGGCCACAACTTTTAATACAAGAAGAAAGGGAATCCTTTGAGACTGAGGGGGAAACAAGGCACAAACTTGTGCCCTAGCCCGTGTATAATTCTTCTGTTACACACAGATAAGACTCAAGGGTTAATTTTTATGGAATTAGCCTTCACAGGGCCCTTCCCCTCCCTCTCCTCCATGAGGCTCGCCATTATTACAATGACTTTCAGCAGCTCCTGCCCCCTCCCACATACCACAGGCACGGCTGCAGCCTGGACACTCACCACACGACTTCCCCCACATTGGAAGAGATGAGGTAGCGAATGAACTGCTTCATGTTGTTGTAGATGGCGCGTCCTTCCTCGACGGCTGCCACGATGGTCGAGAAGTTGTCATCTGCCAGCACCATCTCTGAAGCAGTTTTTGCCACTGCAGTCCCAGAGCCCATGGCAATACCAATCTCGGATTTCTTCAAAGCTGGAGCATCATTGACGCCGTCCCCAGTCTAAGGGGTAGTTGGTTGGAGAGCACCATTAGCGAATCAGATAATGCCCATGTCTTTACTGCCACCTCTCTTCTTTTATGGAAAGACAAAAAGGCTTCAGGTGTCCTGCCCTCCCCCTAGGCTGCCCAATGAGTGACCTGGGAAGTGACAGAACTGAGACCAGACCCTGCATGTCCAGACAATTTCACTATGTGAAATGACCCCCTTTTCTCTCCCTCATGCCCACCCGCCTTCCTTACCCAGGAAATTCCTCATTAGGAAATCCTGTTATTCTACAAGATGGCCCTCCCATCTAATTCAGGAGCAGGGCTGGAAGCTCCAAGGCTCTAAGAACGAGGCTTGGCACAGACTTCTCTCCCCATTTTCCACCAGTGCCATGGCTTCTATGTCATTTTTGGTGTTCTCCATCATCCCTCTGCAGCAGATGTCTTCCCTTTTTAGCTTCCTTTTTATGTTTCCTTCCTCTGTTATGATTGTAAATTCCTCAAGGGGAGGGAGTTTCCTTGTCTTATCCCCAGTGCCAAGCACATAGTAGGCTCTTGGACTAACTCTTGGAGATTCCATTCAGTCAAATAGGGATGTATAAAAACATTTAAGATGATCCCACAATATTAACTTCCTAATAGAAAAGTGAGAAAGCATGGTTTGGGGCCAAGAATGAGAAGAAACTTTGGTAAGAATGATTTCTCTTTTATCAGCTTAGCTGTGCCCTAGGATAAGCTGTGGTTGTCTGGCTAAATGGGATGAGGTGATTAATTAACATATCTAGAATAAAGAGCGGACCCTCAAAGGGAACAGGGTTCAACACCTTCACTATAATCCCGTCAGACTCAGAGGTGCCGGTTTCTGTGAGAGCTTCTCATGGACTCACCATAGCTGTAATCTCATCAAAAGACTGCAGAAATTCTACGATCTTGGATTTGTGGGAGGGCTCCACTCTTGCAAAGCAGCGAGCATTGAGGCAGGCGTCCCTCTGGGCAGAAGGATTCAGCTCATCAAACTCTCGACCTGTGAAAGCCTTGGCAGTGACATCTTCCTCATTCCCAAAGATGCCGATCCGACGACAGATGGCCACGGCTGTGCCCTTGTTGTCGCCAGTGATCATGATGACTCGGATGCCAGCTTGCCGACAGAGTTTTATCGATGAGGCCACTTCAGTTCTTGGAGGGTCAAGCATGCCCACACAGCCAACAAAAGTCAGATTGGTCTGGAAAGGACGAGACAGTCTAAGCTAGCATCTAGCAGCACCATGACAGGCCTTTATTTGTATGCTGTGATCCTGCTCTCACCCACACCCCCATTCCCTCACTCCCAAATATTGCAGAGTTTCAGTCTGTATGTAAACAATTCAAAGAATGTGACACAGGATTCTAAGCAACAACATCCAGGTCACTAATTTCCTCTAGTGCCTTCCCTATACTCTGAAACGGGGCAAGAAACACACCATAATATTTACTGAACCTGAAAATGCCAGCATTTTCAGAACTCAAGAGAATCTGAAGATGACCAATGGTGAAGGCCGGCACAAGACTTTCAATGAGAAGCCCACTTTCCCTCCTACCAGATAAATGAAAACCAGGGAACAGGGCTCAATCTCTACTCAAGAGCCATGTGAATTTGAAATCAAGGCAGCAAGAACATTTGCATGATCACTCCATCTTTTTCTGGAAACACCCTTATTTACCCCAAGGATCCCCAGCTATTCACTATGTGACCCAATAATAAGCAGCCTAGTTTAGGCCTGATCTAGCCCATTACTCTGACAGAAGAAGCAGGATGTTTTTAAGTCTCTATGGCCATGTTGGGGGCAGTTGGTCCTGCCTGAGCTATGACATAGCCAAGTGGCCTCTGGGGAATGGAGAGCCACATCTCCTTCTTGGGGAAAGGAAGAGGTGGAGAAAAAAGTCATTTCAACACAATGATCTGAAGGCGGTAGATGAAGAAACTTTTCATTAGCTAACCTCATATTTAATAAAGTTGGCCGAGTCCTCCAGATTCATGTCTTCTCTTCTGGGAGGATTGTCATGAGTGGCCAGCGCTAAGCAGCGCAGGGTATCTCTGCCAGTGCCCCATTCCCTAATGACTGTCATGATCTTCTGCTTGACCCCAGGGGTCATGGGCACTTTGGTACTCCCAACACGAATGTGTGTACACCTGTCAATGACACCTTCAGGGGCTCCCTAGAGAAAAAGGATGACACGTGAAATTAGGGTCATCTTAATACCACCACACCAAAATTAAGCAGTGACCATCTTGGTCTGAATTAAGGCACAAAAGCTCATTCCTCCTCAGCACTTGCCTTAACAAACATCTTGCTCATTGATGTCCGGCTTGGTTTATTTGGCGTACAATACACAGACATTGATTTTCTATCTCTGGAAAATTCGAGGGTGAATTCTTTCTTCATCAGCTGTTTTATAACCTAAAAGAAGGACCAAAAGGCAGCAAGACACCATGAGATGAGAGACCAAACATCTCCAGGACTCCCCAATCATTGTTGCACCAGCACTAAGGACTGACCGAGTTACAGGCATTGGCACGTTCAATCCTGGAGAGGCCTTTGAGCTCCGTGTCAAAGACGTTCATCTTCTCGACCAGACAAGTGAGGGCTGTCTCTGTAGCTTCCCCAACTTTTTCATATACTCCTTTTGCCTTTATTTTAAAGAAAGATGAAGGGGAGAAGGTTTGATAAAAGAAAAAGATGGGGTCATTACCAAGACCACTCCACCCACCCACCCACCATCCTAGAGCAGGATGCTTGTCTGGATAAGCTCTGCTTTCTCACTGACAATTCAAATTTGGGTTTTGATAAATATCCTTAAAACTGCCAGCATGTCCAGAACTTCTGTTAACTCAATCGCTCCCTTCTAAGGGAACAAACCAAAGGCTTTCATTCGATATTTTAAAGAAATTGCATTGGGAGGGTTAGGGGTGAGAAGAGACCAACATTTTCAAAATCAGTTCTACACTGACAAAGTTTTGTAGTTAAGACCTTCACTGTAGAGAAACGTTGATGGTCTCAGTTTGTTGTCTCTTAAGATATAATTTAGTCAATTCAGAAGCAAGATGAAACATGAGGCATTCTCTGGGAGGCCTTTTCCAAAACGGATGGTTAGGTGTGTGCATATGGCCCATACTTAACCCAAGGGGGGTTTGGATTCTAAGGAAGCTAGTTTCTAAGACAACTCATAATACACTCTTCAAGAAAAAGAAGTTTAAAAATAAAAACTAGAATAATGGCATCAGGAGGTAGATAGATGACTCACCTCATTGTAGTCCAAAGCAGAGTCATTGCAAAGGGCACAGATTGTGGCCAATTCTACAAGACCATCATACTGATGGCATTTCACTGGTTTATCATCTTTATGCCTGTCAAAGGAAAACAACAAGCTCAGAGCCCATCACTTCTGAAGGATTAGTTCCATGCTCAAGATTTCCTTCTTAATTCCATTTCTGTATTAATGACATATTTTACTCCAAGATGACCAGAGTGATGACACCAAACTAACTGAATAGAGGACATCCTATTAAAATGGGGGTTCTCTCACTTTACTTGTTCCCCCCTTAAAGTCTAATGCTATATCTGTACTGGAAGATTGAGCCACCAAGTTCAAATATTATGGTCATATGACAAATCTGGAGGGCAGGAAACATCTACAGATAGACAGAAAGAGATGATAATCTACCATTTTTGCTCAGTGTCCCTCACCATGACTCCTGAGACCTTGCTGCTGGCTTTTTCAAAGAGGAAATTCAATAGGTTGCCTTGTTTAAAAACATAGAATTAACCAAAGTCAGATGACATTGAATAGATCATCTAACCCAACCCTTTTACTTGACAGATGAGGAAAAAAAAAAACAAACCTAAATGACTTGCTCAAAGTCACATAGAGAATTATGGGCCTTCAAAGCCAGGGTCTTTCCATCATGGAGTGCCACATGATCAATAAGGCACTGATCCCTAGGTGTTAAAAGTGTAGGAAAGAATTTGCCAACAGGATTCCTGGTAATGCTAAAGAAGTTGCGTAACTACTCTTAAGACACTCCCCTCCCAACCCCAATGCCTATCAAACTGGCTAATATAACAGAAAGAAGAAAATGACAAATGCTGGAGGTGATATGGGAAAATTGAGACACGATTACATGGTTGGTGGAGCTGTGAACTGATCCAATTATTCTGGAAAGGAATTTGGAACTACATCGAGGGCTTTAAAATTGTGCATATCCTTTCTGACCTAGTAATACAATTATTAGGTCCATATCCCAAAAGAGATTTTAAGAAAGGGAAAGGGACCTACTTGTACAAAAATATTTATGGGGCTCTTTTTGTGGTGGCAAAGAATTAGAACCTGAGGGGATGCCCAACAACTGGAGAATGACTGAACAAGTTGTGGTATGATAGTAAAGGAACACTATTGTGTTATAAGAAATCATGAAGAGGACAATTTTGGAAAAATCTATAAAGACCTACATGAACTGATACAAAGTGAAGTAAGCAGAACCAGAAGAATATTATACACAGTAATAGCAATATTATATAATAACAGACTGTAAATGACTTAGTTATTTTCAGCAATACAACGATCTAAGACAATCCCCATGAAGTGATGAAATGTGCTATCCCACCCCCAGAGAAGGAACTGAGGGAGTCTGAATGCAGACTGAAGCATACTTTAAAAGTTAAAAATTTTTTTCTTATCTTTTCTTTTGGGGGATGGGGAGGAAAAGGGAGAGTCTGTATGTTCTTTACAGCTATAGAAATATGTTTTGTATGCCTGCAAAAGGTCTTTTCCTTGTTTCTGTTTTCAGCACATTTTTTAAATGGGAAAGAAATTCTGAAACCAAATGTTACTGTTATTCAATGAAACCCAGGAATGTTTGGAGATGAAAATCACAGGAATCTTTTTCCTTACCTACTATATTGTCTACTTCTTATTCAAGAAATAATTTACTTTGGATGAAATTCTTTGAATGAAATGAAATTTGAAATTTGGAAAAATTTGGATGAAAAATGTGAGTTGTAATCTTTTCTTTTAAATACTGTTCCATGCTAACACTGCCAACAGTTACCCAATCATTGGTAACTTCCAATCACTATCCCTAGAAGGAAGTGGCTCAGTGGATCCTATCTGCTGAGCAAAAGAAAATAAAGAATGAGATTTCATTTCTGCCTTGAGAAAAAGGCTTTGAACTATTTGAGATCATAGAAGATGGACAACTTAGTCTCTTAAAAAGTTTCAGATCCATGAAATTTTTTTGGTCATTGGCAGGATTCATTAGATTTTTGATCTAAAAGAAACCCATCATCTATACGTAGTCTGACCCTACATTTGTGGGGCTCTGAGCTACCTCTTCAATGCCTTTCTCAAACTATCTCAGATAAAAAGACCACTCAAGTCCATCATGCTTTGTTCCTATATCTAAGATTAGCCCAGATAAGAGTGTTGATAACAATCACTGTAGCTATTTATCATTAGTAAAGAGCCTTACATTCTCCCTTGATCCTGTGCGAGGCCAGCAACAACAGCTCTTACTACCATTTTAAAACTCCTTTTACTTGAGGGCCTCCTGGTCCAGAGCTTCCCAACCATGTCCTGTCACCTACTGCTCCTTCTTCAATGCCCCCAGAACATCATTGTAAAAATCCTCACTAGGGTTCGGCCACCCCGCAACATCCCATCTCACTTCCCTATCTTAGTCAAACATCTTGAAAAAGCTTCTCTTGACTCTTGCCTCCCCCTCTTCTTAATCCTTAGAAATATGGTTTCCTTCCAACAGTATTTTTCAAGTGAAATTCCTCTCCCTCAAGTTCCCTGAATGGTCTTTGTTAGTTCTCATCCTTCTTGGTTCCTACAGCATGAACTCATCTCTTTTCCCTCTACATTCTCTTACAGGGCTTCTCATAAGTTCCCAAGGGTTTGGTATCACCTCCATATAGATGACTCCCAGATTTATAGATCCACCCCCCCCCCCCTCCACCCCATCTAGCTCTATCATCTCTGACTGATCATTACATATTCTCAACTGGATGTCCTGTAGACACTCCAAATTTAACCAGAACTCATTTGCTTTCTACTCAGGACTCTGCATTCTCTCCACATATTGTCATTTCTACTTCTGTCCCATTCTCTTTCTTGCCCCCCCCCCCCCCCCCCCTCACTTGGACTGCTGTGAGAAATGAACTTGCCTCCCTGGCCTCAAGTCTCTCTTCTCTTCAGTCAATCTTCCATGGAGGCCAAAGGGATGTCCCTCAAGTGAGAGTCTGCTCACATCACAGCCATGTCCCTTCCTCAGTATTCTGGGACTCTTTCTTGATTACCTCCAGGGTCAAATAGGAGCTCTTCTACTTGGAATTTAGAGCTCTTCACAGCCCAGGCTCTTCCTTCCTTTCCAGGGTTCTACCCACTGTCTTTGACACCAGCTACATTTCAAGCCAAAACAGCTGCCTGTACCCCACACAGAACACTCCACATTCCTTCCTAAGCCTTTGCTCTGGCTGTCCCTTATGCCTGGACTCCTCTTAATCCCTAGCTTCCTTTAAGAGCATGCACATGTATGCAGTCTCTGGTTAACATATAAGCCCCTGAAGGCAGGGCATCAGTGTGAGCCCCCGGCAGGATGCCAGGCCCCTTCTGTGGTGAGTAGGTGGGGCTGGGGGTGTCACCCACAGATACTCTACTTACACTTCTCCCATGGGAGCATATGTTGATCCAGTTATGGTAAACTCATTCAAGGAACAGCTATCCCCTTCAACTCGGTCCAGAATAAACATCTGTAGAAGAAAAATGTTCATGATACGCCAATTGCTGGGGTAAAAAATCATTTAGCTTATCCATCAACAAAAGAAAGCAAGCAGCTGTCTTATAATGCAAAGGGTAACAGGGTCCAGTTCATTGCCTGGAGCTCATCAGCAGAGCTTGGCTATTGTCTGTGGTCCAAGCCAACAGGCAACCCCAAACACATGAAAAGACATGACTGACTTGAATGCAAGGACCCTACCCTTCCTGCCACCAGTCAGATCTGCTTGTTAAAAAAGGAAATTTCCTCTTCTATGCAAGAACCGCTGACATTGAGAGGGCTCAGTAATCAGCACTCAATGAATATCGTGAAACACCTTTATGAACAGCAGAGCTGGGGAGGAAGGAGGCTGGTGTAAGGGGAAGATGGCTATTGGCCCGGAGCGCAGCAGACAGCACCCTGGGTTCTGTCATGGAGGACGTCACTCTGCCTGGCCCTCACCTCCCTACCTTTGGAAGGATGGCGTTAGACTAGTAGCGGGGAAGGGTGCACGCCTCAGCTCTCCTCCCTGGAGGCCTCTGGGTCGAGGATGACTAATAGGATGCCGACAAGGGACACTCGGCTCTTTCCGCTTTCTCAGGCTCAGAAACCATGGCATTGCCCATGGAAATAAGGACAAACACTGTCACAGTCATTTTTATATACAATACACTGGTGCTAAACACTCAAGTGTATGGCAGGTCTGACAGGACAAGGGGCCAGACAGACCTCGGCATTCTCCCAAGCATGTGTGTCGGGGGTGGGGGGCTAAGGAGAAGCCAGCACTCACTCCCCTCCCAGATGGGACAACTTTGAGCCCTGAGACAAAATCCAGCCACAGCCTCAAGCTGGCAGCAGCCAAATCGGGGCCTGAGGACAGAGGCCTGCGGGGGATGGGATCACACAGGAGAGGTTAGCTTTTTTGCCCTCAATTCTCTCCATGACATTTGAAAGGACAGGTCAACTGCTCCTGAGAGATCCTGAAAACAGCCCAGAGAGGAGGAAGAACAGGGAGCTTTATTTATCATTAACAGGCTTCCTTCACTTATGGGTCGGGAGATCCAAGGACCTCCAAACTTTCTCTATGGCAAATGAAATGGGTTCAGAGACACTGAGCTACCAGGCATCCACATGGAGCAGAGCCAGAACCAGGACTGAGATGAACCACACCCCGATCCGGAGCCTGCTTCCCTGGGGGCCCTATTGGCCCGTCCCCCATTGCTGTGGGCCGCCGTGGTGTGGTCTACAGCCCAGAGAGCACTCCTTACCCTACACACAGACATCTGGTTGGTAGTTAGAGTTCCGGTCTTGTCAGAGCAGATGACTGAGGTGCAACCCAGGGTCTCCACAGATGGCAGGCTCCTGACAATGGCGTTCTTTTTGGCCATTCTGCGGGTGCCCAGGGCCAGGCAGGTGGTGATGACGGCGGGCAGGCCCTCGGGAATGGCTGCGACGGCCAGGGCAACTGCAATCTTGAAGTAGTAGATAGCACCTCGGATCCAGGAGCCCCCATGCACTGGGTCATTGAAATGCCCAATGTTGATCATCCACACAGCAATGCAGATGAGGGAGATGACTTTGGATAGCTGCTCCCCAAACTCATCAAGCTTCTGCTGCAAGGGGGTCCTCTCCTGCTCGGTTGCTACCATTTCATCACGGATTTTGCCAATTTCAGTGTTGACACCGGTGGCGACCACCACTCCCATGGCTTTTCCAGCAGCAATATTTGTACCCTAAATGAGAAATATGGAAGAAATGGTGAGAGAAAGGAAGGTCAGGATCACTTTAAGTCCTTCTTCCACAGCTTAGAGACCCCCAATGGCCATGATCTCAAGAACTCATTTACCTAGGAAAAAAACCATTTCTATTTTTCAGAATGAATTCAAGTTCTAGAAAATGAGCAATTTATCAAACTTCTGAAGTGCAGCCTATTTGCTAATTGGGGTTCCCTTTAACAATCTCATTTGTAGGTCTGGTATTTGGATATTTTAAGAGCTATGATTCTCCCGGATCTATTAAACATGGGAACTAGCTACTACAAGAAATACTGATTGTATTTGGAAATTTTTCACCAAAGAAAAGTGAAAATAGGCTTTTAAGAAAGCACTTACAGAAAAGAGCATATTCTTCTTATCTTGGTTCACAGCCCGGGGATCTGGCACAGGGTCCGTGTGTTTAATAACAGAGACAGATTCACCTATATTAGAGGAATTAAAATAGGAGATATCAAAACATATACTTTCTGGAATAATCAATAACCTTCAAGCTTCAAAAATCTGTCATGTTTTCCATGGCAAGATAGATCATCAATTAAAAGCAATTGTTAGATAATATGAAAAGAAAAAAAAATCCCAATTATTTCATGGGAAGTCAAATTACCCCTCAATGACAGAAGATGCTGAGATCCTTGTGGACCAAAAACCTAAGAGTCGGCAAAGCCACTCTAGCTCTCAATGATAGGAGCCTGCCTGCCTGTTATCAAGAGTATCCAGGATATTTCGTGCTAAATACCCATTAGCCAAAATCCTACTTAATTTATGCAGATCTTTCTGTGAGTAGAAAAGCTGTAAAGGGAAGATTTCTCCTTTTTTCTAGTCATGTTCTGTTCCATCATTCCACAGTTACATTTTAGCTTCATATTTTAGGCAGACTTGCTAGCCAGAAGATTCTAGATGACAGGGCCTGCCTCACTTTTTATTCTTAATGTAGTTAAGATAAAGAAGGAACAGGGACTGAAGGGTTGAGAAAGGCTCCTTTTTGTCTTTTTAGAGCTTCCCCACCCTCCAGCTCTAAGGCACTGTGAGCAGTGCAAGGGGAGCATGTCCTACACTGGAAGTTCAGGACATTTGGGCTCTATTCTCCCCTGGTCCATCCTGTCCACTTCTCCAGCCCTCAAGGAAAGCTGGATTAAGGAAACCTTTGTTTTCCAAAAGCAAGATGTTTAGAATGGTAAATAATAAAACACCCAGGCACTAAGCAGTAAAGAGGTAAGCATTAATGCAGAGAAGTCAGGAGATTCTTCCCATTCACACTGATAAATCAATCCTAGGTTTTAGCTTCCTTGACTAATAATTCCCATTTCAAAAACCAGATCCGAGCAGTTAAAAATTAATTCCTATTCTTCAATTCCAGCTATATGCACAATTGGTAACAAGCTGACTTGTGGCTTTGGGGAGTTTTCCTTAAATATATAGACTGTTCAGAAAGCTGCCAGATGGGGCGATTGTTGTTCCTACTTTTCTCACATCACCTCCTCTGCCTTATGAATTAATAATGTGGTATCAAAATCTTGATAACCTTTAAAATTTGTGTTTTTCTCTCCCAATCTGTGGGCTTTCTTTCAGGTTTTCATTGTTATTTGTGTTGATCTTCTGACACCCTTCCTTCCCAGGGTCGTACAGTCATTTGCAAGAGCCCTCCACCCTCCCCTGCCCAGGCAAGTCAAACAAAGAGGGGAAAAGAAAGGACTCCTCAAAAGTTCTAAGCTTAAGCGTGCAGATTCCAGGTAGAGAAGGGTAGTTTATTTTTAGGCTCACTTTTATTGTTAATCATGCCTCTTTAGTAGGAGATTGCTGTAAAGTAGATCAGATCAGAGATTAGAAGATTAGAGAACACCAGCCCCAGCAGCCTAGGACTCTACAAAATGAGGCAGTGTTAATAACTGAAGACTTTTTTCCCCTTGAGGCAAAGAATGATGGAATTGGGACTGGAAGGATCCTGAGACCATTTCAACAACTTCTACAGATAAGGAAACTGAGGCCCCAAGGTCACCAAACTAATCAGAAGCACTATTTTCAGAAGGATCCATCTTTTAACAGGGCAGGGTCTGGTAAAATAGGAAACTTTTTTTTCGATCTGTACCTCATGTGCCCAGGGTAACCAAACCCCTCTTAATATCCCACAATGAAAACTTAACTCATGCTAACAGCTATAGAGTACAGGAATCAGATGTGCAAAGGCTTTATACAAAGCACCAACAGTGGTTTACCTGTGAGAATTGACTGGTCCACTCTTAAGGTGGTAGATTTAATGGAAGTCAACCTTATGTCAGCAGGAACTTTGTCACCAACTGTAAGAAAAGAGCAAACATCCAGATCAATGATTAAACCAATAAGTCCATGCCCAGTAGTGTAATAAATGGAAATCAGAGGGGGCTTTCCCTCATCCCTCTAAGCCTGTCAGATACAGAAAGAGGCAAAGGGGCTGATTCTGCTCTCAAGGAGATCACAATCTTATGGCTATCCCACCCTGTCCACCACTCCTTGAGGTCTTCACCCTTTCCCCTCCCCTCCCCTTCCAAGGCTTCCAGCAACTGTGTGTGGAAGCATCCACAGAGAAAGCCTCCAGGACTCAACAGAACCCCATGGAGCAGACACACTCTTTTGGAATACCCAGAAAATAGAGACAGATAAACCTGCAGACAAAAAATTCTCCTGGAACCTTTCTGCTTCTAAGATTATTCATTAAAATATTTGAGTAGCAGAGGAAAGACTCTGAGCGAACACTCTGATGCAAATACTAACAACATGGCAATGGGTTCAAGTCAAGAACACATATGATACCAGTGGAATCATGCGTTGGCCACGGGGGGTGGGAGGGAGGAAAAGAAAATGATCTTTGTCTTTAATGAAAAATGCATGGAAATGATCAAATAAAATACTATAAAATAAAAAAAAAGTGAAACTGCTAAAAAAAAATAAAATATTTGAGTAGCTCTTCTTATAGGGCACTGGGAGAGCCTTGGAGAAGTTTCCAATCCAATACTAAAAGTGCTACGTTCTTCCCCATACTGCAGAAAAGTGTCTAAAAAATCCCATCCTACCTACATTTCTAATCCCATCCTGTCAACCATACTCAGCCAGTGTTTTTCTGTGTTATGGGGCAGACACAGGGGACCCAAAGATGGGATAAAAATGAGGCAATCCTTGCCTGCAAGAAGCTGACATTCTAGCATGGGAGACAATCTTGTGCACCTACAAACATGTAGAGGAGGTGGCCCTGAAGCAAAGATGAGGGAAGATATGGCAAGATAAGAGCAAGAGGGGAAATGCAGGCTAGCCCTGCACAAAGAGCAACAGAACCTTTAGTTGGACCCCAGAGAGTGTGAAAGGGCAAGTCTAATTAGCTCTGGGAGGGTAAATAATAAGCATCAGCTGGTAAAAAGCGTTAAAGGCCAAACATATTTGATCCTAAAAGGCAAGAAGAGGAGGAACAGAGAACTGCCATTCAAGTTAGGGAAAAATCCCTTTGGCAGTGATGTGAAAAACAATCAAGAGGTTGCTGCAATGGTCCAGGCAAGAGGTGATGAGGCCCCAACCTCAGGGAGAACATGTGAATAAAGAGAAGGGAATAAACACCTGGGAGAGGTGTGGAGGAGGTAACCACAACAAGATTAGGCAACTAGCATCCCTGAGGATCATTAAGGGAGTAATTAAGAGCAGACTGAGGATCAGGGTCCCAGTGGTGTCTTCAATAGAAATAGGGAAATATGGGAGAGGGAGGGTTTCCGGGAGAAAAGATGAAGAGCCTGTCAGACAGGCTGAGGGGAGGAAGCAATGGAGCCTGTGAGTTCTGCTGAGAAAATGGGAAGAGAGAGGAGATGAGAGCCTGAGGGATGTGAAAGGTAGGGCCCAATAAAGGTTTTTCTTTCTTCAAGCATTGGGAGCAAATGGGTATATTTGTAGGCAGCAGAGAAGAATCCAGGGGAGGGAGAGAGAGATATCTCCTTTAATTGTTATTTTCTAGAATATCATCCATAAAATAAAGCTCTAGTAATAGGCCACTGGGTTGAGTCAGTTTTTTAGCCTACTGGATTTTACTGGGTTATGCTACCCTACCAGATACTGTTTTTTTTATATATATAAATAAATAAAATATAGTATAACAGACACACTACCCTTAACAGCTTGCCAGCGCAGGAACAGAAAGGTTCAAGAGTCCATATAGAGGGGGAACCTTGAGAAGAAGTCATCTCTTCATCAGGCTAAACTAAAGAAGAAAAAATGGGAGACAACTTCCCAAGGGTGTGTGAAGTAGAGAATGTATGTATGTATATGTGTGTGGTGGTGGTGGGTTCATGGGGAAGAGTTTTGATTTCTTTAGCTGGAAAAGAAGGAAGATTGTATACAAAGCTTTCCTAGTACAACTGTTCCCAAGTGGGAAAAGAGCCAAAAGAAACAATTACTTTATCAAAGTTTAAAATCATAAATAATGCCCAATCCTTGAATAATCAGAAAAATGCAGATTGGGAGAACTTTTGAGATGCCACCATACCTTCAAAATCTGACTTCAACTTTATGATTTGTTGTACACACACTGAGAGCATGGACGTGGATTTGTGTCTATTTGTTATTATTATTGCCAATAAAATTGGCAAATATAGCTTAAAATGGCAAAATTCATGGAGTGATGAGAAAATAAACATTCTATATTACATTATCTGTTAGGGTAGTGTAACCCAGTAAAATCCAGTAGGCTATAAAACTGACTCAACCCAGTGGCCCATTACTAGAGCTTTATTTTATGGATGATATTCTAGAAAATAACAATTAAAGGAGATACACAATGGATAATGCACCAGGTCTGGAGTTGGGAGGATCTGGATTTAAATCTGGTCTGGACACTTTCTAGCTGGGTGACACAGGCAAGTCACTTAACTGACTGCCTAGCTCTTGGCAGCTTTTCTTAGAAGTAAAGGTAAGGCAGAAGATAAGGTAAAAAAAAATTTTTTTAGGGGGCAGCTAGGTGGCTCAGTGGATTGAGAGCCAGGCCTAGAAACAGGAGGTCCTAGGTTCAAATCTGGCCTCAGACACTTCCCTGCTGTGTGACCCTGGGTAAGTCACTCCCCCATTGCCTAGCCCTTACACAGTATTGACTCCAAGACGGAAGGTAAGAGTTTTTATTTTAAAAAATAACAAATAAATATATTTTTAAGCAATTCTGAAAAAAACATCCATAGCTATTTTATTTGTAATCGCAAAAACCCAAAACACAACAAAAAACCCCCACAAATGACAACTGTAGGTGAAATGAAACTACTATATCCAAGGACTGGTAAAGGAATAAGCCAATTACCAGTTATCAACAGAATGGAAATGGCAGCATTAAAGTGACAAATGTATACTATAAACAGTGCAAAGCAAAGAAGGCAGAACTGGAAATCCATCCTAGGACAACAATGACATCAAACCTCAAACCAAACCTCTGAACATGGAGACCAGAGATAGTGGAAGGGAACTCAGGTCAATATACTTAAAACTGAGACTTTTAGCCATTGTATTTCTTAAGCTTATGGCTGTGATGGAAGACCCATTTTCTAGATCCTTGTTAGTTGCTAAGTTCCTCCAGGGAAAAGAACCCAAACTGGATACAATCATGAAGAACTTAAATTATCAAGCCTGCTTTGCATGTGAGTTTTTTGGGAAAAGCATCTAAAAATTAAATTGATAAAGGAAATATTGCTGCTCCAGCATAAGAGTTTAATTAAGAAAACCCCTCCATTATTTACCTGGCAATGGGTTTGATCTACATCTGCCTCAACTCTGAAATCTTCAAACTTTCCTAAGTGAGATGTGATTGATTCATTCAGCCATTGCCCAGAAGATTTGAGAACAGAAAAAGGTGTCAGCTGGCCCCCCTTATCTCACTCCTGTACTACAAAATAGGCTGGTTAAAGGTTTATACTAGGTGGAGCAGGGCTCAAACCCAAGTCTACCAAGCTGCTCAGTGGGTGGGTGGGAAAGACCAAGTAGGTGAAGGGGTCATTAGATCGGAGCTTTTTTTAAACACTGTCAACACTGTGTTTTAGTTCCAAGGCAGAAGAGCAGTAAGGGCCAGGCAATGGGAGTCTGACTTGCCCAGGGTCAAAGTTAGGAAGTATCTGAGGCCATATTTGTACCCAGGTCCTCTCCTGTTTCTAGACCTGGCTCTCAATCCACTGATCCACCTAAGTATGCCAATCCCCCATCCCCCAAGCTTTTTAAGACTGGGTGGGGGTGGAGGGCAAACAGTGAGGTAGCACAGTGGATGGAGTGTCGGACCTGGGTATGAATCTGGCCTCAGATACTTCCTATGCTGTGTGATTTGGGGCAAGACAGGTTTATCCCCAATGTCTGGCCCTTACTCTCTTCTTTAAGACCAATATTTAGGTTCATACATATAATGGTTTAAAAAAAAAGGCAAGTAGAAGCAGAAAGCAAAGGTGAGCTACAACCCTACAATGGTCTGAGGAACATTAGTCCTCAGAATAAGCAAAGAAAGCAAAGACTGTCCCAGGATGGAAGAACAGGATGGGGCCTCTGTGGGCCTTACCTCCTCCATGGGGCAAGCTCATCACCTCTAAGCTGCTCCTCAAGCCTGGATCTTCTGTTTTAGAGGGGAGAATCAATACCCAGTCCTCCCCAGCCCCACAGCATGGCAGATCATGTAGGCAGGGAAAAAACCTATGTTCCTTTCATTTATTAATCAAATTCTGTTACAAAGGAAGCCATTCCTAATGACAAAGAAAAAGCAGCATCTCTGACCCATATCCCAGTCACAGGAATACACTGTAATTCTCCCTCATAGAAACTGATACAGCATATGAAAAAGAAATTTTCACACATCTAATTACGTTTCTCATGTTGAAAAGATTTAGAGATATGAGAGATAATAGCAGTTAGGGCTGGTGAATGCCTACAGTCAAAAAGTAGTCCATCAGTGGTTCAATGTTTACTTGGAAAGAGGTCCCCTATGAAGTGCCCCAGGGACCAAACAATGTGTGGGTCCCAGGATAATTAATTTCTTTATTGATGACTTAGATAAAGGCAAAGATAGAAGACATAGTGGATGACAGTCAGGATTCAAAGTCATCTAAAGAAATTAGAACATTGGGTCGAAATGAGTGAGATGAATTTTGGTTTTAAAAAACTCCAAATTCAACCTTTTCTTGTACAAGGCTGAGCTGTCTAGATCACAGATGGTCTGAAAAGCCTTTGGTGATTTCAGTGCAGCATCAAGGAAGCTAATATAGCCCTATGTGTGTCACAGGGGGCCTGGCCTTTTGGAAGGTTGAGTGTCTATGGAAAACATTGGGCAATGAGCAGACTTAAGGAAGGAGCGAGAGTGAAGAGTCACAGATGACCCTGAAAGATCAACCTTGGAGCCTTCGGAGAAAAAATAATGAATTGTTTTGGAAATTCCAAGTCTGAGGTGCCTATAGACCCTTAGTTCCAGACTCAGTTCCAGACTAAGGAGTTAAGAAATTTCCCCACTCTGCATCTGATGCTTCACATGGTTTCAACCCCCCAGAACAAGATGCCTGATCTCCCTTGCCTACCTCCTTTTGTGTGTTGTTTCCTCCCATTAGATCGTAAGCACTTTGAGGAGTGGGATTGCCTTTTTCAAAATTAAATGGATGCACAGTGCATGGCAAATAGTAGACATTTAATCTTGAATTGGTATCTAAAAGGCAGTTGAAGAGGCAGGATAGAGATCTGGGAATCATGCATTGAAATCATAAACTGAACCAGTGAGAACTGGTAAGAGAAAAGAAGAGGCCACAGGACAAAGCCCAGCAAAACAAGAGTTGGGGGTGTGCCAGGGACAAAGATCCAGCAAAAGGAGGCTGAGAAAGTATGGGGAGGCAAGTAGAAGAACTAGGACAGGCTGTGCAAAGTATTCAGGAGGAAAAGGTGGTCAAAAGGGCAAATGCTGATAAGAGGCTAAGAAAGTGGAGGTCAGAGAAAAGGAATTACACATGCTATTAAGAGATCATTGGTAATTTCAGAGGAAGCTGTTTTGGGGTAAATGATGTGGAAGCCAGATTGTGGAGGACTTAAGAGACACCTCTTCCCAAGAGGACACGTGGAGCAGGAGGACAGTAAGTACAGGGACCTGGAGGACTGAGGATGGGGAAACAGATGTGTTTATAGGTAGCATGGAGAGACTGAAGATTACAGAGCCTAGACAATGGTTTTGACAACCTGCTGGAGAAGCCAGGAGAGGGAAGGGAGAGTTTCAAGATCTTGTCACATGAAGACTGGGTGAAGCTCTTCAGCTTGGGTAAGAGAGAACCTGACAACTATCTCCCAAGTATCTTCAGGGCCATCTTGTGGAAAAGGCACCCACTGGCTCGACAGAAGAATTAATTTCCCAATAACTAGGGCTGCTGGTCTCCTCTCCATGCTCATTACCTGCTTCACTCTATGGGCATGTTGTAGGAGATTCTTTGAACAACTGAGGTTCCCTTCCAGTCCAGAAATTACTCGATGGGGGCCACAGCTACGTCATCCAAATATAGCAATTCCCTACATCCTACCAAAAGTGGGTTCATTCACACCAAACAATCTATTCGGACTCTCAACTCTGCAACTCCTACTTTTGACCCATGAACTGTCACAGGCTGGGCTTACTCTTTTAATAAAGCTCTGTTTCTATAGGACATGTAATCACTTGATATATAATCTCAAGAGGCAATGCTCAGCCGTTCACCTGACTGCAGGGACACATCAAGGTAAAAAGAAATTCCTTCAGGAAATGCTTATGCAACAAGGAGAAATTATTTGTAGCCTAACAAGTCTGAGTCTGAATATTATCATTGTTATCAGTCCTGCTCCAATCCCCAAGAAGAGGGACCTGGGAGGTGATAGCTCAATTAGCCCAGTTCTGCTCCATTCTCAGTTTTCACAGGGACCAACCAGAGTCGATAACTAGACGTCACTCCCATGACAAAGAATCAATATTAAAGTGGATTCTTCCTCCATCATCGATATCATCACTCACTACCCATGAAAACGAATTCAACCCCAACCGTTCCCTAACAGCATTAGACAAAAAGCAAAGTCTCCAACAGGAAAATTACTTGCCAACACTCATGTAAGGTTGTGAAGGTTTCTATGGAGGCCTGTGGTGGCTGACAGCCTTTAGTTGTCAGTTCTGTGACACTCAGCCTGTCCCTCAGTCCGGGGTAGCCTAAAGTCTCGAATGGAGGAGACTACTATGAGGAAGGCTGGAACCCCTTTTTTCTGAACATGTAGTTCTAAATGAATCTGGTTTGTATAAATACTTAGTACAATCATTTCTAACTCTTTGGAACATTCAGGCCAACATACGGCCCACCCAGAATTTTGCCACATTTAAGCTCCCTTGTTTTCAAGCCTCTAAATCTCAACCGCCAAAGAAATGGAAGAACTATAAAAGAGGTAAGGTGAGACATTTTTTCTTCTTCCCTGACACCAATTCTGCACCACTCACAGAAGAAAGTCAGGCACTTGGCTTTCTAGCCCTTCAGAATCTGACCTGTCTGCTATCTTTCCAGGTTTCTTTCTTCTGACGCCAAAACATCACTGAATCTCCCAACTGGTGGTGGCATCCTTACTAACTCCATGCCAGGTATACTTTCCATCTTTAACTTTACTTCCTGGCTTCTATCAAGACCCAGCTAAAATCCCACCTTCTGTAAAAAGCCATTCTCAGTCCTCTATGTCAGTTCTTCCCTCTACAATCATTCCCAATTTATCCTGTACAGAAGTTGTTGGAATAATGTCTCCTCAGGTAGACTCTAAGGGCAGGGAATGATTTTACCTTTTTTTCTATCTCCAGTGTTTTAGCACAGTGCTTGGCACATAGATACTAAAAATATAATTTGCTGACTTGACATATATAGCAAAAGAAAAAGAAAGCCCATTTGCTATCTGCCTTAAACTTTTTTATAATCTCACCCCTTAACCATCTCCTCTGCTCCAGGGTAGGCCTGAGGGAAGATGGCTCTCCTTAGTTTGGTATTCAACATTTTTGTGAAGCGTGTAGCTAATCCCAGTATGGGCTAGATTATAAGGTAAAGGGAACTGATTCAGGTCTTCAGGCATATTTGAAAGAATGTCAGGCTGTGCATGTATAAATCGCTAGCCATCTCAATGAGGGGGAAAAGAGAACTTAAGAGCTCAAAATTTAAAAACAAATAAAGTTTTAAAATTGTTTTTATGTGCAATTAGAAAAAAAATTAAGAATGTCAGGGCTGGAAGGAAGGCTCTCCTCTGATTTGATCTAACCCCACCCTCGGTACCCAAGTTCCACACCTAGGTGGTAGGAGGGCCAGGTCTTCGATACAGACAGACTCCCTGACTCGGCCAAGCACTGGCCAGTCCTCCCTCTCTATGGTCTTCATCCATAAATGCCCACGTACCAGGAACACCCATACTCAAAAAATGCTATTCCCTCCACCCCCATTGTATTTTTCCATTAAAACAAAGTTAAGACATGTCAGCTAACAAAGAAGTTGTGATTCATAGTAGAAATGAATTTCTACAAGTAAGATCTATAATTCGAAAGGAAAAGAATGTACAAGAATATAATGGAAAAAAGTTAACACTGATTCCACTGCTTTCCAGCAGCCTGGCCTACTGGACAGGGCACTGACCTTGGTAGTCAGAAGACTTGGGGTCAGATCCCTGACTGGCCTTGTTTATTAGCCAAATGGCCACAAAGTCTCTAAGCCTCAACAAGTATCCAATGAGGAGATGGATGTGAAATGCTCTGCCAATTCTAGAGGGTCACACAAAAGTCAGCTCTTATCATCCCCATTCCATAGGTTCCACTTAGGCTGGAAGGAGATGCCAGACTGTCAAAGGGGAGACTTCACATTCCCAAATCCAACTCCAACACTTGCCAGACTGTTAATGCCTTCCCTCTCTCTGGTGTGAAAGAAGAATCAACTGGGGATTTGAAAATCAAATATCCACATTTTTTGCCTTCTACTATCAGACTTACCAACACAGGGAAAAGGAGTAATCAGGAGAATTTTTTACAACCCTGGGGCTAGAAAGCCAAGTCTTTAAGATTATATTAGGGGGCAATTAAGTGGTTCAGTGGAAGAGAGCCAGGCCTAGAGCCAGGAGGGCCTAGGTTCAAATCTAGCCTTAGAAACTTCCTAGCAGTATGACCCTAGGCAAGTCACTTTATTCCATTTACATAGCCCTTGCTCTTTGGTCTTAGAGTTGTTACTAAGGCAGAAGGTACCAGTTCATCAAAAACAAAACAAACAAAAAAACCCTACAACTTCCTTCATAAAACTCTCCTACTGGACAACTCCAGAATCAAATAGAAGGTGGTTCTTAAAGCCTTTTACAAATTGTCCTCACTCTCTTTGAGCCCTACTAGTCATTGCTCTGCTTCTTGTCCTCTGAGATTCAGATAAACTGGTTTTCTCTCTGTTCCTCACATGTAATCCACCAGGTACCATCTTTGGACTTTTACTCTCTGTCTGGCTGTGCCTCATGCCAGGAAAGCCTCTTTCTGAGACACAGAAAATCTTTCTCAATTCTTTCCTAAGTCCTAGAGTCCTCTCTCTTAAATGATCTTATCTTTAGCTACTTCCTACATATTTACTGAAGGGGTGTACGTTTATGCATATTCCTGCAGTGGTCTCTACCATCTAACCAGCCCATCAGTTTCATTCCCATTCCATCTTCAATGGCCTCAAAACCCTAAGGCCCATTTGGGGAGGGCCTCTGATGAACCAAGGGCAGGAGCTGAGGGGCAGAAACAGTTCTCTAAGGTCACACAACTCTCTCTCCTCACCCATTTGTCCAGTTCCTTTAGGGACTGTGAGGGAGGGGAGCATCCTTAGGAGGCAACAAGACTTGAGGGGATATGACTGCCAGGAGGGAGAAGTGACCTGACTTTTCCCAAAGACAAAACTCTTAAAAGGTAGCATAGAGTAGTGATGTCAGCCATGGTGAGTCCAGCCTCAGATGCATGCCAAGGCCCATTCCACAGAGCGCCTCTGAGCTGAAGATCAGCAGCTTCATCACCATCAGAAAAGAGAATTTCCACCATGGGGATTCTCCACACTGAAGCAATCACAGGTCTGCCCTGAAGGATGAATCTTAGAAAGACTCCAGGGCATCTCCATGAATGTTAAGAGCACTTATTCCAAAATCACAATACTGTCACTGTAGCTGAGCAATTTCTTTAAAAGCTTTCTCCATAAGAACCTAAGGAACCTCAAGGAAGATAAAAATCCATCACACTTGAGGGGCAAAATTAGCCCAAAATGTCCAAATTAAGGAGACTGAGGAGAAAGGGTGTGCTATCTCCTCAGACACCCTAGCAGCATCACTGAGGACACCTTTCTTAGGGGAACCAGACATCCATGCAAAAGAGAAAGAACAGAGGTTAAAATCTAATATCCGGTCCTAAGCAAATCTGTAAATGACCATGTTTGAAAGCAATGAAGCACTTCCAAAAGGAAGGAGGCAAAAGGACTTCTGATCTTTAAGTTATCCATATTGAAATGGGTCCCTGGACCGAAAACCTTCATAAAATGAATCTAATGAAATGAAAGGAAAATTTAAATAGAGAACCATGGCTGTAGCCAGAGTCTAACAGCAGGACTGTCGGGTACCTGCTCTGGGGAAAGTGTACTTTCTCCTGAACCACATTCTGCTCTCAAGATGTTCCAAAGACCAACAAATTCTGTTTATTAAACAACATTTGCAGTCTATTATGAAGTCTATTATATCTCGGTTGATTCTCACAAAGCTCTGGTGCTATTATAATCATCCTTAATTCACAGAAACTGAGGCTGAGAGAGGGGAAGTGACTGAGCTAAAGACAGTCTGAGGCAAGGTTCAATCTCAGGTCTTTCAGCCATCAAACTTAGCACTGCAGCCCCTCCAGGAGATCAACAGGATTAACCACTTGACTGCTGGCAATCTCATGGGTTAAAGGTATTCCTACAGATCAGTAGTGGATATACAGAAAGACATGCCTGTCCCCCAAAAGAAACCCTGAGGTTCCCGCTACCTCACAGGCAAGTTCTATCTAGCCTCCTTACCAGAAGTTATTTTTAGCCTCCAAATCCAGGACTACTGCCAGCACTGAGTTGATTACTGGCAGTGCCACAACGACAGCCATTTTAAGCATGACCAGTCCTGATAACAAGATGGTGCAGAGGATAGATATGGAAATGGTTAACCAAGGGGCAAAATAAAACTGTCTGAAATGAAATTTAGCACGCTATTTCCCTCACCTATTAAATAGGAAAAGGGAGAAGGGAATAAGCATCTATCTAGCACCGTGCTAAGCCTTTTATGAAAATTATCTTATTGCATATTAAATGTATTTGGTTAATAACGGGATACTTTTTGGGACATGATCCCACTTAAGGTTGCCTCTTAAGTTTCAGGTTTTAGAAAGCTATTGACAGTGAGAAAAAAACAAGGATCAAAGATGGGACAAAGCCTTTGCTTGGAGATAGGCCATGACAAGGGTCACCAGAAAGAAAGCAGAGCAGCTAAATTCAGCTTGGGCCTACTCTCCAGCACTCCTTCCCTTCCATGTTTGTATGTACTTCTCATGCACCTTGACTCTGAGAAATAAAAAGTTTCATCCCCTTTCCTCTTTTCTAAACAAGCATATTCCTTTTAACTTTCCTCCTTTTCTCCCTTCTTCAAACCTTTAGAATAGAACCAATCTAGCTCTAGGGAGAACTATTTTCTTAGTTTTCTCTCTCAATACTCCATTAATACATTAAGATTCTAATGAGATCTATTTCTTCTCTCCCTATTTGTGCTATATCATTGTATGACATATGTCAGATATTGGTGCTATATCATTGTATGACATGTCCGAGAAATTTATCTTTTTAGGTTTCTCTGAACTCATATTAATATTTAAACATTCCTACTCAGCTCTGGTCTTTTTGTCAGAAATGCACAAAAGTCTTCTATTCTAAAAGTTCAGTTCTTTTCTTTGTAGGATATTTGGCTTGGCAGCATAAATTACTCTTGGTTATAAACCTGTTATCTTTTGCCTTTTGGAATGCTGCATTCTGGGGGAGGCCTCCATTCTTGCTAACTCCAGATTCAGAGCCTTCAAGGGTGCATGTTTCTGGCCTTTCTTTGGTTGCACTGGGAGGCTACCTTGTATTCATGTTGGAATCCCCCTTTCCTACTGCCCTTGGGCTTCTGCCTGACTGTGCACATGAGGAGGCAGAAGTTTCTCATTGGATTTCTTGATAGTCTAATCTGATGCAAACTTCAGCATTTTGTTGGAGGTATGTGGAAACTGGGACGGAGTAGGAGGGGAAGCCGGCCTCCTCTTCAGGCAGCCATTTCAGCCCAATTTTTTTTGCAATGTCTCAAAAAAAGTTGTTAACAGTTCAACATTTACATGTCAAGATGTTTCCAAGGGTGGCCCAGGGAACTGTGCTTCACACTGGGCTGGTTAACATTTTAATCAATGATAAATACCAGGTTCAGATCACATTAAACTTAGAAGGAGAGCTAACACACTGGACAACAAAATCAGGATCCACAGTGACAGACTAGGGCTATGTTAGCATACCTATGGTACACATGCTGGAGGGGGTTGTCCCCCTCCCCCTCTCCCAAGGACATTTCTCCCATCACCCTCCCTGCTGCCCAGTAGCCCAATGGGAACTGTCTGGGATAAGGCAGTAGCTCACATGCGGCATGAGAGTGCAGTTTGGGCACTCAAGTCTCTAAAAGATTCGCCACTACTGGATTAGAGCAATTGGGATGAATTTAATATGATGAAATTCAATAAGGACAAAACAAAGTTGTCCTTGGGTACAAAAATCAACTTCACCAACACCAACTCATGAAGCCATGGTTAGAAAGATCTAGGGGTTTTAGAGGCCTACAAGAAAGAATGAGCAGAGTGGTATAGCAGGCAAAAAAGCTCATTTAATCTTGGGTGCCATAGTTGTATCTGAAGCTAAATGTGAACATGGGTCTTTCTGACTCTAGCTGTGGTACCATACCAACTGCACCAAGAAGGTTACAGAGGTTTGAGTTCATGACACATAAGGATTGGTTAAAGGAATGGGGTACATTTTAGTGTGGAGAAGAGAAGAAAGAGGCCAATCTAAGCTGTACATTAGAGTAAATAAAACCTTCCTATCAATGAGAGCTACGAAAAAAGGGAATGGGCTGCCTTGAGAGGCAACGGGCTTCCTTGCTTTAGGGGTCTCCTTCCACAAAGCTGCTAAACAGAGGCTGGCCAATCATGTTAGGCATATTTCAGGAAGGGGCCTTTCACTGCATAAAGTCCCTTCTAACTCTCAAATTCTGTGATTCCCATTAAATTAATCCACATCTAGAAGCAAGAGACTTGCACTTAGTGGATGACATCTGTTCAGTGAACAAAGCCACAAGTCCTTAGGCCACAATGAAAAATATTATAAGACATTTAAAAATGTATAATTCATCCTGACAACCAGGAATTCATAATCTGAGAATAAAACATTATTAACGCCCCCCCCTCAAGACAGTAAAATAGCACATACTTTATAGAAAGAAGGCTTTATATAAAATAAGGGCAGTGTGCTACCTAGACTTTGTCCCTCTCAGCAGCCAGAGTGCTTGGCACACAGCAGATGTTCAATATCTATTTGCTGGACTGATGGACAGGTGCAGACATTTAGTATAATAGTAACCATGAGTAGGTCATCAGGGAAGGTTTCACAGCAGACAGGTCACTTACATGGGACTCATAAGGGATGGAAGCATCCTTAGAACAAAATTCATGGCTTAAGAGCACAAAACCCAACTCTATATAAAACCTTCCCAAAGAAGACCCAAAGACCCAATGATCAAGTGATCTCTAGCTGAAAGCAATAGAAGATGATGCCAAAAATGGATACCAGCAATAACTGGGTCAGATCACTTGGTCTTCACTGGCAAGATGTGTAAAAACAAAACAAAAAAGCTTCAGACACTCACTCACCCAGAGTAAGAAAGAATAAATCACTTGTTGGTCGAAACAAAGGTTGATGTGTCCAAGAGGGCTAATTTCATACTAAATCAAAATGACTAAGGCTTCAACATTTGGTCCTGCACAACCTTTACCAGCAAGAAATCTTATCAATTCTAATGAGTAGAAAGAATATGAATCTCTGGTTGTAGAGACAGAGAAATGTGGGTCTAACGATCATGCCAACAGGGAAGGGTAGAACCTAAGTGCCCTCTGCTCTCCTGAAAGACTCCCAATTCATCCTCAGGTAAATATTTTCTCACTGGGGTAGCAGAAACTTCAACTAGGATCAGAGGTCCTAGATTAAAATCTTGGCACCTCCATTTTTTACAAGTGGGGGATTATGGTCAAGTTGGAGCCTTTGGCTTCCTCAACTATAAAATAAGGTATCTGGAATAGAAATGAAGGGTTCTTAATTAGATCTATGGTCCTGTTTGTTTTTTTTCTTTTTGAGATTTTTAATGTATGTATTTTAATGTAATTGGTTCCTTTGTAATCTAATGTCTCTTATTTTACGCATTTAAAAAAAAATTACTGACAAAGGGCCCCAGGCTTCACCCATCTGCTAACTGGGTATACAAAAATACTAATTTCACATTCCCTAATTCTATGCTAATTAAAAGTCAGTAGAACAAGTATTATATCCGCTTTATGGATAGTGAAATTGAGGCCAAGAAACCTGTCCAATGTTCCATAGCAAAAAGGAAAACCAAGATTCCTACTCAAGTCCATGCTGCCCTGGAATATTACATAAAGGCTCTTTTCCTAAGGAACATGACTCATAGGAAGATTAAATTAATCCAAATGATTTGAACATTTAGCTGTCATACAAGCATTTTAATAAAATAAAAATTTGGGTGGTAAATGTTGTAGTCAGGGAGGAGTGAAAAGTCTGCTAATACACATTTTTTAAAACCTTACAATCCATTTTAGAATCATTACTGTGTATTATTAGTTCCCAAGGCAGAAGAGCAGGAAATGTCAAGCAATTGAGGTTAGATGACTTGCCCAGGGTCACAGAGCCAGGAAGTCTCTGAGGTCACATTTGAACCCAGATCCCTCCCAACACCAGGTTTGGTGCTCCATTCACTGTGCCACCTAGTTGACCCTGCTAATAAACACTAAAAGCCTCAGAAACAACAAGGAAAGAGTTTCAAAGTACCAAACCCTTACCTTCCATCTTAGAATTAATACTGTATATTGGCTCTAAGGCTGAAGAGTGGTAAGGGCTAGGCAATGGGGGTCAAGTGACTTGCCCAGGGTCACCCAGCTACAAGTGTCTAAAGCCAGATTTTAACCCAGGACCTCCCATCTCTGGGCCTGGCTCTCAATCCACTGAGCTACCCAGTTGCCCCCTCCCTTCCCCATTTCTGAAGGTGGTGAGGTGAATGGTAACAATGGCAGAGACCACAGTCCTTTTAGTGACTTCTCAGTTTCCACTCCTGAATTTGGAGCTGTGGAAGCCAGTGCTCCTCAACAGCCCTGGCCAGTGACCCTGCTGGGAACCTCCTTCTCCAGATTGAATTCTGACAGCTCTCTCCACAGAAGGTGGCCCTTGCAGCTCAGTACTCAGAGGTCCTGTGTTCTCCGGCATTCTGGGGAGAAAAGCCACCCTACTGGAAGGAGTTTGACCTCTCTGAAATGCAGCTGATTTGCCATTCTGTTCAATGGCTCTGCTAATGATCTGGAGGGAGGCCATGATGGCAAGCTTATCAACTTGGTAGATGATACGAAGCCTGGAGATCTGATACACTGACCAAGAAATCAGGATCCAAAATGCAAGACTGATAAAAACAGAACAATGGGCCGAGCCTGTAAGATCACATGTATTCTGGCTAAATAGAAAGCTTCATACCAGGATAAAAAAAAAAAAATCACTAACAACTACAGGACTGGGCAGCAACACCTGCCATATCTCACTTCCTGTGGGAAAACCTCCCATCCTTCAGAAATGTTTTCTTGACCCTTCAACCCCTTCTCAATCTCTCACCTCTTCCCTTTCTTAACCACCAAAGTCCTTAGATGTTCTACTTCCCCCTCTCCTCATTAAACAGCATGCTCCCTGGTTAGCAATAATCTGCAGTTGCTAAACCTGACTGCCTTATGACCTAGCTGACCACCTTGCACCTTTAGGGATTCCCACTACTCCCATGCCCGTCTTACCTGGCTGGCCTCCTCTGCCAGACCATTCAAATCCTTGCTCTGTGTGCCTCCAAACCCTGAGGGCCCCCCCAAGGCTCTGTCTCTGGCTGGTTTCTCTCAAGACCAATAGTTTTCCACTGGTTCCTTTTACTTCTATGCAGATGAAATCTGTGTCTACATAGCTCACTCCAAGGTCTCTCTGGGAGCTCTAGCTTCATGTCACCCACTAGTGTGTGCTACATGAGTATCTCCATTTCAAGCACAGGTCTAAATCAGGGCTCATCTTTTTTTCTAGAGGCCTAACCCCTCCTCTCCCAACTTTTCTATTTCTCTTGGGGGCTTCACTCCCTTTCTAGTCACCAAGGTTTGCACCCTGGGGTCATGTCCAACCCCCAGACTATCTGACTGTCTAAAGCTTCTATTCACATACACCCATGTGTGTCCACACGAACCCATGGTCTAACACTGTAAGTCTACCACTGTGAAATCTATGCTCCCCACCCACTGTATTCATCCGCGGAGGCACAGAAGAATGCTGGGAAGCCCTGGGCTCATATTCCAGCTCAGCCAGTTGGTGACATCAGGGGTTGCCAGTCATCTTAAGGACTCCAAGAAGAGGTTTAATTGGGCAGCTTCTACAATTGTTTCCACTTGTAAATCTTTGCTCCTGGTGCTTCCCCTGGACTCTCCCTTCCAACCTTCCACAAAGCCGCTAAACTGAAATTCCTAAAATAAAGACAATCATATCACTCTCCTTTCTCAACAATTGGAAGTGGTTCCCTTCTACCCTAACCACCACAGGATGAAAAATCCTTCTGTTTAGCATCTAAAATATTTTATTGGTTTCAATCTAATCTTTCCATTCTCATTTCACACATTCCTCTCCTCCCCATTCTGGAGGCACTGCTCAGGCATCTTTGCTGGCAGCCCTTTTCAGCTTCTTCATGTGTTATCTTCTCTCATTTGACTGGAAGCTGCTTGAGGGTAGGGATTGTGTATCCCCAGCATTCAGGACAGCGCTGGGCACACAGAAAGTACAATAGTCTTTTATTACCTGTCTGACACACTCAGTATTCTAGTCACTGTGGATAAATGTGCATGATAAATCAGCAGTACTCCTCTGACTTCTGCCACTATAATCCTGTGAAAGTCATCCAACCAACCAGTGTCAGGGTCAAGAGCAGACTGCCAGACTCTGCAAAGACCCATCTTTCACATATGGGTTAAATGTGGAATTTATCACAACTAATTGTGGCAAACGAAAATTCTATTCCTAATACTCAACTATTTTAAATTGGATTTTTTCCCCTCTTGAATTAATTGTTACTATCAAACATTTGGCATTAGATTTAAGGTCAGACAAAAAGCCAAATAAAGGTCACAAAATGCAATCCCTTTTTAAACATGTTCTAAAGCAAATACAACTAACTGCATACAAATTATCATCTTAAATATAGCCTGGGGGGGGGGGGGAAGCTGGGTAGCTCAGTGGATTGAGAACCAGGCCTAGAGAAGGGAGGTCCTGGGTTCAAATCTGACCTCAGACACTTCCCAGCTGTGTGACCCTGGGCAAGTCACTTGACCCCCATTGCCTAGCCCTTACCACTCTTCTGCCTTGGAGCCAATACACAGTATTGACTCCAAGATGGACTGTAAGGGTTTAAAAAAAAAAAAAAGCCTGGCTCCAGAGAATGAAACACATCAATCAAGCCACCTGAGGACATCAGAAATCTTTGTTCTGTTCATCAGCCCCAGCTACTAGAACAAAGAAGTTTGTTCATAAACAATTCCATGCACCAGGACTGTATAGGGTCAAGGGAAGAATGACCTCAACCACAGGCTCAAAATCCCATTAATTCACAAGCGTAAAATGAAGCTTCTGGGGTTCTCTCATCTTCATTTACTTCTAACCTGTGATGAGATGATCCTGAAAACTTAAGGCCATGTTCACTTCCCTCTGAATCAGGCCTAGTTTTGGCTATCTCTGATCCATAGCCATCTAGAGATGTTTGTCTGGAAGGTGCATGCACCGCTTGTTGCCCTTTTTTACCTGCCAACCTCTATTCTTCAGTACCTTTGCAGTAGCTACATCTGAGGTTTGTCTTTCTCCTTTTTTCCCCCTCCTTAGAAATAACGCTGGAGCACAGTCCTCAGCACAGCTAGTCCATTAGGAAGTACTGGGTCCTTGGATGCGCTGCAACAAATGGTCCTACCAGTAGCCAGATTGATTGGGGATCTCAAAGTTTTCCCCACCCTTCTTAACCAAGAACAAAATGATCTCTTCAAATCTGTAGGATTTGGATGTAAAATAGCAAAGCCCACGTATTCAAAGTAGTTCACAAAAGAATATGTATGTAACTGTGGAACAGGCCCAAGTCAAAGCAACTAGCTAGGCAACCCCTTTCAGCACTGAGTCTATGAGTCCTAAGCCCAGAGTTAGGTAAATTGAGAGTCAAGACAATGTCTAAAATGGATACTTTTGGCAGAAGGACAGCACCTTTTTAATCAGCCTGATCATTCAATTTATACTTTGAATCACGTAAATCAAAGATTTAGAATTATCTTTATTTAGACAGAAAAAACATTTGTAATTGTCAATATGCTGGATCCAATTATTCTTCCTTATTAAAAGTAGGACAGATTAAAGAAAAAACCTAACAAACTTAAGTAAAATCAAATTAGATTATGTATACAAATCTAGAAGTACTACAGAAATATTAGTTCCTAACATGGCAACTGGGGTGAACTGAATTAGAACTGAAGTGGGAAAACTACCCTCTGGTGATTTCTGCCATTCACCTGTGACATACAAATAGCACTGGCTTTTTGCCTAAAAACTTCATGGCTCAAAGAGGTATTCCAGGGAGAGCCGTTCTACTGATTCCTTACATGGTCATCTTTTTGCAAATGTCAAGTCAAAGGCTAGATATTCTAATATGCTTCCATTTGACAGACAACACCCAGAGTCCTACCTCTAGGACTGGATAAAACACCCCATCCTACCCTTCTCTCCGCCTCAAGGATTCAGTTTTTGTTTGGATAGTTTATAATATACATTCTCCAGTGACTTTGAATGCCTCCCCATGGTTATTAGACATACAGGATATTTCAAGAGATACCATCACCTGTCCAAATTACCTGCCCAGCTACTAAAGTGAATGACCCAATAGGTACTATTTATACCAATGGCTTAGGGAAGGAAAAGCCTAAAAGTTGTGGCCTGAGCCAAAGAGAATTAAACTGATTTATACACTTTAAATGTACACAAATGATTTCATCTAAAGGGAATTCTCTGAACAAAACCAAGTCATAAGCAGAACTTACTTGAACATGCATAGAGCAAATCATCTTTTTTCCACCTCAAAAGTTCTCATCCTACTGTAAACCTTAAAGTATCACATGAACATGATCTGTAATTCTTTCATTCATTCATCCAGCATGTATTTTATTTTTTAAACCCTTACCTTTTGCTTTAAAAATCAATACTATGTATTGGTTCCAAGGCAGAACAATGGTAAAGGGTAGACAATGGGGATTAAGTGACTAGCCCAGGATCACACAGCTAATAAGTAGCTGAGACGAGATTTGAACCTGGGACCTTGTCTCTAGACCTGACTCTCAATCTACTGAGCTACCCAGCTGCCCCACCCCCATCCGGCATGTATTAAACACCTACTATGTACCAGGCTTTTGTGGCTTCTGTCAATATGTAGAGGATGGATGGGAGAAAGCAGAGAATAAGGACACCAAAGAGAAGGCTCAGACCACAAGTGCTCCAGGCCTGAATAAGGCTGGTGGCCACGTGAGCAGGTTGGAGAGGTAGAACTGACAAGCCTCGACAAGTGACTGTAAATGAGGGGTGAGAGTCATGAAGTGATTCAGGGCTGGAGAAACGAGTGAAACATGGTGGTGGTGCCCTCAACAGAGAAAAATGCAGGAACTGAGGGTATGAGATGGGGAGGGGAGGAAATCTGGAGCTCTGCTTTGGGCAGGCCAGTCAGGACCCAGCAAGATGGTTAATAGGAAACTGGTGATGCAGGCCTGGAGCCGCCTCTATGGATCTAGAAGGCAACAGCATAAGAATGATACTTGTGCCCCCGGGAACAGCTAAGTTCACCAAGAGAGACCACATAGATAAATGACAGAAGAGGGATCAGGTCAGAGCTCTGGGGCACATTTCTGCAGAGTAAATAAAGACTTGGGGAATAATCCAGCTCTGGAGACTGAGGAGAGGCTGGCCAGCTAGAAGAACGGTCATGAAAACCTGGAAAGGAGAGGAAGTGGTCATGCCCTATGCTGCAGTGAGATCCGGAAAACAGGGACTGAAAGAAGTCCAGCATCTGGCAAGCAGAGAGATGACTGGTAACCTTTGGAGAGCAATTTCAGGTGAATAAGGTTGGAAAACAGATGACAAGAAGCTGAGAAGTGAGTGGGAGGTGAGGCAATAAGCAGAGAGACAGCTTTTTCTAGGAATTTGGTTGTGAAAGTAAAGAGGGGACAGCAGCAGTTTGAGGGGACGGAGGGAAGGTTTTTAAGTGGGAGAGTCCAGATGCTCAAAACAGAGAAGTAGTCAATGAATAAGGAGAGCACAACAGTATAAAGACTTTTATCATTAATGGGATTTACCTTGCATATATTCAGAGTAACACCAGATATGCTCTGAAAGCATTTTTAAAACAAGAGGAGCCTTAAGTCTAGAAGCCCAAGTGAGTTTTTGGGTAAAACATAACTCAACAGGGTGTTTCACCTCCAGACTCAAGTCCAGGAAGGTCAAGTCTCCATGAAGAGAAGGAAAAAAATCAAAAAAACAAACACCAAAAAAACCACAAACATAGGCCCCAACATCAAGGTAGCACATCTCTCGGGGATGGGGTTAGTTTATGAGGAAAGATATTTATCTTCATGTCAGACCCAGGGGGGAAAAAAAGACTACCAAATTACATTCAAAATACTAACCTACTTGTGAGAGCATGTTCCTTCTTTTCCTAAAAGTAAGCCTTTTCTTCTATATCATAGCAAGTTAAAAGAAATGCTGAGAAGTCAGTACCCAATGATGGGAAGCTGAATCCTGTTTGCAAGCCTGGGGCTATCTCCTTCCAACTGTGAAGCTGTGAAAACTTTGGGGGAGGAGGACTCCTGGGGATGCCTTTCCTGAGGATTCTTTAGGAAGAGGAGTTAAAGTGATGGACTTAGCAATGACACCCCTGTCTATAAAATTTGCGTCAGGGAAATAAGCAATACTTTTTGTTCCTTACCTTGAAGCAATCTGAGTTGTTGCTAATGCTCTTTCTGGGGAGGCCAAGTTGGATTAAGCTCTTGTGGGAAATACTTAAAAGAGTGTGGAGAAACACCTAATTTACCCTTAAGTTCAAGTCAACAGGCCCAGATGAACTACACCAGAGGTAGTGGAGGCAAAGGGAAAACTGCTGAGCCATTCTAAGTAATTTGTGAAAGAGGACAGAAGGGGTACCTGCTGATTCCTCCCCCCCCAAAGGGACAAGAGAATGGGACTGATCAACTATAGGTCAGTGGGTTCAATTTCAATTTTTTAGCCAAATTCTAGAACATATGATTAGTAATGGGCTGGGGAGTATTTTTAAAAAGCAAGTGGTAATCACTAAGGGCTAACATGGGCTACATCAAGAACACCATGTCACAATAACTTCATCTTCCTTTCTGACAGGGTGACTGGGCTAGATTAAGCTTTACCCAAACTGCAGAAAAACATCTTTATATATTGATGATATTTTTATAGAAGAGACATGTAAGCTATACATGCATATACCATGGAAGAGCGGGGTGAATTTTAGTCTAGTTCAATGGCCAGATCCAGTAAGAAGTCTTTGGTGGTTCAATTTCAGCTTGCTAGGACACCAGTGCAACGAATGTCCCTGGGATCTTGGCTTTGCCCATGTCTGACTAACACTGTTCTTGATGACTTGGGATAAAGGCATACCGTTCCTCTAAGCAATGTAGGACTGAAATCCACCTCTGCCTACTTATAACTAGCCTGTGATTCTTATCCAAACCCTTTCAGAAATTCATCATGGGGGGTGCACCCCAGAATGTCCAAAGCTTTCGCCACCTTCTGACACTGCAAGGATATCAGTGGAGTACCTGAGCTGCCCAACTGTCATTCCTCACCCATGCCATATGTCCAGTCCAATACCTACACACACACACACACACACACAAATCCGTATTCCTGCATTAAATAATAAATCCTGTACCATAACATTCTGGTGCAATCTGCCTTCCCCTACCCCCAAAACATGGTCTTACAGCTTATATTAAAAATACATCTTCTTTCTGAGAGGGAGAAAAAAGATTACAACATCCTATTTTGTTTTAAATGGGGGAGAATTCTTATAGAACGGAATTTTATTAACCTATTCTTAAATAAGCCTCAATGCTTTCAAAAGAGTCTTATTTGCCTACAAATCTCATGGAGACTAGAAAGTGCACACCAAGCCATTTGCACCACTTTTTGGCTTTTCAAAGACTCCTACTTTCCAACTCTTGACTCATTCAGCAGTAATTATAACAGGGAAGGCTGGTGTCCCACCCTATTTTGCAAAAGAGTTAAAAACAACAACAAAAACTCATCACCACACTACAAACCACCATCAGCCCAGGTCTCCTCAGCAAGAGGTCTCCCAGAAGAGAGAGAAAAGGCAAAAACAAAAACCACTCTATACTCTTATCCTGGCATCACATTAGTTACTGTGCTATTAGTGAGACAAATTAAGTGACTCAATTCGAAGCTGAGGAGGTTCATAAAGACAAAAGGATATAAAAAAATATACATGTTACAGCCAGCTAGGTGGCTTGGTGGATAAGCACACTGGACGTGGAGTTAGGAAGGCCCAAGTTTAAATCTGGTCTCAGATATTTCCTGTGTCTCTCTGGACAAGTCACTTTACCCCTATTTGCCTTAAGGTACTGAAGAAATGGCAAAATCACTCCAGTGTCTTTGCTGAGAAAACCTCATGTACAGCATGGGGTCATGAGGAGTTGGGACACGACTTAAGAGCAACAACAAATGTATGGCACAACAGCTTGCTTCTGGTCCTAGCTCTGTTCCAAAATGCATGTGTATGTGACAGACACACACATCTTGGTCAAGTCCTCTTTTTCTTAGTTTTATCATCTGCAAAGTGAAAACAACTGGACTAGATGCTAAGGTCCCTTAGAATAAGTATGATAAGGAGCCAAGATCTGAAAAGATTGACAAGCTTCAAGCCAGGGCTGGACTTGAGTTAATTATATTTATCCCTATTTACTTTCAAGTCTTCATATGACAGTTAAAAAAAAAATCCACTTCCTAATTAGAAAAGATACAGGGGCTTTAATGAATTACAAACTCACACAAAGCCAGCAACATAGCATGCACTTAAGAAAGCTAATATGCCACACAGATTCTAGGGCAAGATTTCAAGGGAAAAGGAGGTGAGAAAACTGTTATATTCTCAGCCTTGAACAGACCACAGGTGGAATACTGTGTTCCATCTGGGATGCCATAATCTAAGAAGGAAATGGATAAGCAGAGGAAGAGAATCAGCAGAAGTGCCTTGAGTTCGTACCATTTGAGAATAGGCTGAAGAAAGAGCCCATTTTAAGGAGAACATAAAAGTATCTTCAAGTACTTACTTGAAGAGCTGTTCTAAAAAAAAAAAGGATTAGACTTGATCTCTTTGGTCTCCCAGGGCAGAACTAAGAAAAACAAGGGAAAACTGCAGAGGCAAAATTTAGGTTTGACATAAGGAAAATCATTGTTATAATTACTTAATTATTGTTCCCAAATGAAGTGGGCTGCTCTGGAAGGTAATGATTTCCCCTTCCTTTAAGGCCACTAGACAACAAGTGGTGGGAATCTCAAGATGGAGATGGATGGAGAATTTAAAAGGGTCCTAGATCCAGCTCCATTCCTGGATCAGGTATTTAATGCTTTGGGCCTTCATTGCCCTGGGATACTTCCTAAATCCAGAATTCTGTTGTTTGGTAACGCCTCATTTTTGTTCCTAGTGAGACCTTTTAAAAAACATTTTCCCCTTATTCTACTAAAAATAACAGAGTCCCACATTTATTTATCCCATCAAAATATCTTCAGAACTTTATTCTTCTCTCTTGCCTTCTTCTGTAATCTAGAGTATTGCATCTCTTGATGCAAATTAAGAGCAACAGCTTAGATTCAATGTTAGAATGGTCTCACCAGCTAAGAATGGCAAGGAATTAGAAATGGCTTAATATCCTTATCATTAAGGCTGGCAGAGGATGTGTACTCTGCCAGGAAGCTGAAAAGGGGCTTATTAAAAAAAAAAGTCAGAATTATTCACAAACCCTTAAATTATGCAGTGTGACTTAGCACACTCCACCCACCACATTTCATTAAAAGCATCAATGGCAAACACTTCCATTTCCTTTTTGTCTCTGCTAATCGACCTACCACCACAGAGGGGTAAGTTCAAGTAGGCAGACAAATAAAAGGGCTTGAATCATGACTTGGCCATTGCCTAGCTGTGTGACCTTGGATGAGATGTAGGAGCTCTGTGTCTCAGTCTCCCCTTCTACAAAATGGTAATTACAGATGTACTACCTGCATCTTGGGGGGTGTTAGAAGGAAAGCTCTGTAAATCACAATGCTATCTACAGAAATGTGTGGTTGTCATTTTTGATTCTAACAGTGACTAAATCACTTCCCCTTCCTGGCGCCATTCATTCTGTTACTTTTAGTTCGAAAGTCACCAGTGCTGGTTACAATAATAATGCCCTGCTTCAGGAACAAGGCTTCCAGCTGATACTGACCCCTAGGACAAAATGACTTCCTTCCAAAGACCAAATGTTAGCTCCTAGGCCCAAGAGGGCACCGTGCAGGTGCCATTTTAGTAGCCTTAATTGAAATGACATTAGGCTAACAACCACTCCCCTCCCAGCCAGACCAAGCACTACGGATAAAATGATCACAAAAATGAGTCAAAAGTCAATTTGAAGGTAAATTCCCCTTGTAAGGGCAGGGGATGTCTCACCTTTGCCAGTCATTGGGAGAGATACATAGAGCTAGCCAGAAATCAATAAATCAACATTTATTAAGGATATAAAAAGAGGCAAAAGATAGTACCTGCCCTCAATATCCTCACAGGCTAATGGGGTGACAACAAATACTTATCAGGAGCTATATTTTGGATAAATAGGAAATAATCAACAGGAGAGGAGCAGATGTGAGGGGACCAGAAAGGCTTCCACAAGAATTTTTCTTCTGGGATTTTAGTAGGGAAGAGAATTAAAAACACTACAGGTGACTGTCTGAATGAACAAATCAGCACAATGACCTCAAAGGTGCTAGTCATTTCTGGTATGGTCTACTTGTTCTTTAGAACCTGCAGTCTTAGAACCAGATGAAGAGCCTTTGAGTTCCCCAGGTTCAACTCTTTCATTTTACAGATGATGACACAGAAGCCCAGAAGTTAACTGAGAATAAGTTATTCTTTATCTACATGGTTTTGAGAGTCAACAAAATCTTTCCTAAGAGAGAAACAATTAGTAAACAATATGTTGTCCCTTCAATCTATTAATCCCCACAGGTGAGACTAAGAACAGTTGTTGGTTTTGTTTTTTAAAACCCCACTGTATAGAGGATGAAAACAGAAAAATTCATGTCCTTAATTTACCAAGCCTTCAAACAATCACTACATCCAAACAGAAAACATTAACAATTGCAGCATCATTCTCAAGTATTGGTATTCTAGCACAAACAGCACACACAAACCAGACATATACAGTAATTCAAATAAATCTTGTACAGAAAACTTTAGTAGTCAATGTGTAGGGGAAGATGCCAAAACACTTTTAAAACATATAATTCAGGAAACAGCAAGGATCTGTTTTGATGCTGGCCTACTCCTAAAATGTGATAAGAAGATAATTCATACAAACAAGAGCACTCATTTAGGTGTAATTACAGATAAACACATAAGACTTAAGAATAAAACACTACAAAACAGAATGCTTCCACTGCAATCTGGGAGGGGGGAGGGGGGTACACAACAACCTAACTACTTACCAGCTATTTCCACAATATCACCAGGAACGATGTCTTTGGCTTTGATCCGCTGGACACTCTTCCTGTCCTGTCGATAAACTTTACCCATTTCAGGTTCATATTCCTTAAGGGCTTCAATTGCATTCTCGGCATTTCTTTCCTATAATGAAAAAAATATAGTATTAAATGCCAACTTACTAGTAGTTAAAAATGGATTGGGGCGGGGGGGATTTGAAAGGGGAAGAGAAGTGTAAGAAGTGTTACTGATGGCAATATCACCATAATTAACAAAGCAAAGCCAGATTATGAATTGTCAATCTCTTATTTTTATTATACCAGTGAAGTTAATTTCTAAACCAAAGTGCCAACCAAATTTCAGAATGGCCAAGTTTAGTGAAAATTAGTCTGGAAAATGTTGGAAATCTGTGCGGGCAAGGTTATTTTGTGGTTCAAGTAATTCTTGAAATTAAGGTCATTGATGAAAATTCAGTTAACAAGATACTCATGAAAAACATTAAAAATAGAAAGATTCTATGTCCTCACAGACTGAGGACAGAAAACAACGGCAGTTCTTGCAGCCCTTCCACCCCATCATCATCTATCATAGGTGGCTGAAGAAGATAGGACCAGTCTGGTATCCCTTCAAATCACAGAATTGAGAACTAGAAGCAACCTCAGAGGTCATCTAGTTCAATCTGATTATTTTCTAGATAAAGAAAGTGGCCAGACACCTGCTCAAGGTCACATGGGAGTTCTCTCAAGAAATAAAAATCTCCTCACTTCCCACAAGTCATAGAAATTTTGGCTCCAGAGATACTGGGACAGGTCTTCTCATAAAAGGATCTAATGGAGCACATTTAACCTGATAAAGCAATGGTCAGAGACAGTCCCATTCTAGTCTACCTTACACACTACCACCAAGGTGATTTTCCTTAAGCAGACCTCAAACTCCACTGCTTTCCCATGGCAAATATAAAATATATACTCCTTTGCTTTAAGTTTTAAAGCCCTTCACCAGCTGGCCTCGAGGCCATGGAGCTCAGGCACCACCTACAGGACATCTTTCGGATCCCACCCCCATCCCCCCACCTCTTTCTCCTTTTTTCTACTTATTCCTTCTATGCTTAAACCCGTGTTGGTTTTCCCCTGACAGTGAGGAATTTCTAATTCCATCCCCTTTCCCCCCCAACGGCTAAGGCAATTCTTAGCACAGATGAGGCCCTCAGCATAAATATCTGTTGACCATCTGGGCCCTCTTCTCTCTGCATTCTCATTTGGTGACCAGTTACCACAGATTTAAGGATCACTTCTTTACCTGCTGATAACTTCTGCCTCCTCCCCTTTCCAAGTTCCCAGTCTTGCACCGGCAATTTTAAACTTGTCTACTGGGCAGTTCAACATCTGATGAGTAGCTCAAACTCCACATACACAAAACAAGTGCTACTCTCTCCCCCCACAAACTCACCTCCCTCTTCCAAACCTCCCCATTTCTTTGGGGGGTACCACCATCCTTTTGGTCAATCAGTTCTGGATATCTGTGAAATCATCCTAGTCTCCCTCATTTTACATGCCCAAGCTGCCAAATCTTGTCATCTCTCCTATTCATCTGCTTCTGTCTACTCACATCTCTTACCTGAACTCCTGCAACACTCTGATTGAGCTCCCTGAATCAAATCTCTTCCCAGTCCCACCACAGCCCTGCCCTCAAATGACTTTGCTAAAGGGGAGGCCTGGCCACATCCGAACCTAGGACAATGAGAACTTCCACCCTATTGCCTTCAGGAATATGAACAAACTCCTAGGCTTGGCTTTTCAAGGCCTTTCTAGTCCATTCTTTCTGTGTTATACAGGACAATAATTCATCTCCTGACACCATGCCTCGGTGTTTGATGTCCCCTATGCCTGTATGCTCCTGACCCCAATCCCCCCAACTCTTAATGTCCCTCAGAAAGTCTCAGCTCAAGCACTGCCTTCAACATGAAGTCTAAGGCTAGCTGCAGGTATCTCATTCACAATTGGCCTATTTTTTTCCCCAAATAACTCTTACTTTCTGTCAATATAAATTCTAAGACAGAGGAGAGAGGCAAGGGCTAGACAATTAGGGTTAAGTGACACAGCTAGGGAGTGTCTGAGGCCAGATTTGAGCACATGCCCAGGGCTCTATCCACTGTGCCACCTAGCTGCCCCCTTGTATTTATTTTGAATAAACACCTATACATGGATCAGTCTCTCCTGTGGAATAGAAGCTTTGAAAACAGAGGCAGGCTCTGTTTTCCCTTCTGTCTTTGTATCTATCTAACACTTGGCACAGAGCAGGCAATAAATAAATGCTTGTCGATCAAGTATTCCTCACTCTGCCCTATCAGATCATGAATAGGACTACAGACAGAAAAGCTGATCAGGACCCTAGAAAGGCCATGTAAGTGGAACTGAAAAGGCCCAAAGAAAATAGACTAATATAGTAAAGTTAAGCTAAATTGAGAAAACCCAAGTTTAAATGCAAGTGGGAACCTTGCAATTTAAAGTAGTCTCATATACACAAAACACTTTAGAAAGCCTATTTAGATTTTCACATATTAGGTTTACTCAATGTGTGTGGGTGGAGATAACATACACCTGTGTTTCCTTGCAATTAGGCAATCTACTCCTCAGCCTGGATTCTAAAGCCTAAACCAGTGAAGTTACACTTCAATGACTCCCTTGTAATTCTATTTTATGCCTCATGGAGGTTTGGGGAAGAATTGTGAGCTTGGCTGCTGTTGAGTTAGAAGCAGGTTTAAGAAATTTGCTTCTTTTTCAATTCAGAGTCACTTCTCTGGGCCCACATTGGGAATATGTAGGGAAAAGAACTTCACCAGAAAGCTAAAATTTAAGTAGATCCCTAAGAGAAAAAAATAAGTCACACTTTAACCATATTGTAATACACACCAAGAATGAGCAAAGAAGCTTTCTCAATAAGAAAATGGAAAAACTGAAACATTCCAAAGGTCTAGAAACAAAAGGTCAATTAACATTTGGTACATTCCCTACAATTATCTTTAACAAAAAAAAAAGGAAAAAAATTTTTTGGTTGCAGGGAAAAGGAATTTGAAGAGAAGCTGGGAAAAAGATAAATCACTGTACCTATGTTTAAGCCTCAAATCCTCTAAGCTAGTTCAAGAATTTGGGTACAAGATCTTGACATACATGAATACAAGATATCTTAATTTAATGGAATGGAGAAGGAAGAATGTCCAAAAAAGCAGGGGAAATGGGGTTCAAGAATATTTTCTGTAAATGTAAAGAATGTTGAAGTTTTCTTTTTTTAAGCAGCCCTTCATACAACTTTGGGTTAAAGTGAATTTGTCACTGAACAAATACAATTTTCCTATGCAATTCTACATAAAGAAATGTGTTCTTTAAGGCATATTATTCTTGGATGCCGATTACATTTAAGAATATAGCAACTTTAAAAACCATATTTCACGGGAAAATGTTACTACTCTAAACATTCCCAGAAAAATCAAATGTTGCCCAATTTACTATTAATAATAGCTAGCCACTTGTTTTGCAAAGTGTTTTATAAAGGAGATCTCATTTGATACTCACAACAACTTGGGAGGTAGGTGCCATTATTATCCCCATTTTATCGATGAAGAAACAGACAGGGAGAGGATGACTTGCCTAGGTTCACATAGTTTAGTCTCTGAGCCCAAATTTGAACTCTTGGTCTTCCTAACTCCAAGTGCAGCACTCTACCCACTGAACCAACTAGCTGCCAATATTTGTCAAAGATAGAATAGAAATAGCTCTTGTTGGTAAAGTCCAAAGATTCCTTTAAGGAACATAACCCATTAAGCATTCCCCAGTTTTATAGAGAAGGAAAGCTGAGGATGGTGCCAGGAAGGTTAAGGCACACTGCTGGCTTGAAGCTTGAGTATGTGAAATGAAGGTGTACAGACTGCCACATCATAATCCCTAGTATTAAGATCATGGCCCTTTCCCCATCCCAAACATTCCCCCTATATAAAGAGGAGAGACAGCTCACCCTGGCCTTATCATTTCTTCCCATGTATCGCTCCCCTCCACCCCCCTCCAATTTTCTCTTGGACCACAACACTTTGCTGGCCCCTTTTGTGACACCTCTGCTAACATCCTTACCTGGTTATACCATCCTAGAATAGAAACTGCTGTTTTGTCAACAAGAAACTAAGAATGTGAGCAGGGAGAGAAGCTTGAGCCCAGTGTCTTAGTGAAACACACAAAGGTAAGTCCCATGACAATATAAAATATCACCAAAAAAATTCTACAAAGCTCGAGGGGCCAGCCTTCACAACCCACCATCTGTGGACAAGAATTCTCTAAGCAAGAATATGTTAGCAAGAAGCACCTTCTTGTCCTGCTCTTCTGTCCTGCCATCACCCAACTACTCTTCCTTTTACCCCCCTGGAAACCAGATTTTCCTTCTGTTTTCCCCATTTCTCCCAGTTCAGAATGATCTTTGGACATGGGAATCAAAGGTGAGCCAAGAAGTCAATCAGTCTTAACAAATAAGTGATCAAATGTGGCCAATTATTCACTCTGCAGTCTCTTGGCCTGGGGTCACTGCATCCCGTTCTAACTGAGCTATTGCAGGCAAGCTTCTTCAGGTTCCCTTCCTGCCCACCCATCCTATTTCACAGCTCTTGGAAAACTTCAAAAACCTTTGAGTAGTGATTTTTCCAAGTACATTAAAGTCTACCTGGAATATAAACAAAGCAATGGCCCTGGAAAACCTACCAACTTACCCATTTCAAATATGGATATAGAACACTGATAGGAATAATCAATAATCCCCTCTTACCATGCCACCCTGGCTGTGCTTATTGTGGGGCTCTGTGCCCAGCTCTGTACTAGACACTGCAAGGGACACATGAGAAGTATAAACTACAGGCACACAAAACAACCAAAAATAAACAAGACATTCCTATTTGATTTTGAAACATACCGTATTATGTTTCTGTAGTAGATTATTGTCTTATAAACCATACTAAGATTATTAGTTTATGATGTTTGGTCTTCCCCCATTAGTTATAAGCTCCTTGAGAGGAGGGACATTCCCTCTTGTTATCCCTAGCGCTTGGAACAGTGACTGGCACACAGTAGGGACTTAATATTTATCAAATTGATTATAATCCATGAGCACACAGTCTTTGAGCAATTTGAAAAGAAGAAAAGTGCACATTGTGGAAAGAAGCCATATCTATTCTATGAAGCTCAGGTCAAAAGCAAGAACTGATGCTCAAGTCCTAAAACTTTCCCAGAGACCAAGCAGTAAGGAAAAATCTAAGGAAAAAGACCTAGCTTTATGGAAAACCACAAGGACCCTTCTCAGCCCACTATCCCAAAGGGCAATGGTAAATAAGAGGGAAGAGATAGTTTTGTTGCAGACACAAAGAAAAGCCCAGAATGCCTCTACTTTTACATATAGACAGAGTATGGTTTGGCTAACACCACTAGCCAACAACATTACTGTTAAAAATAAAGGGTTTCTATCCAGGAGTAGTTAATGCAAAAGCAAACATTCTGGCTTACCTGCCACACACCCACAATTGCATTGGCCACCAAGATAAGTAGAATCACAAAAGGCTCAACAAATGCAGTGATTGTTTCTTCACCTTCTTCAAACCAGGCCAGGACCTGCAATGGAAATTATATTTGCAACAGTAAGTGTACTTAAGTGCTGGGAGATTTTTGTTAACATTTCCAGAAAAAGCCCAAGAATAACAGGGTAACTGTGACCAGCCCCTGGCTGCTCATGATGATTTCTAGATATTCAAAATGCCACCACTCCATGTACTAAATGTTGAGCATTATCAGAAAATACAATTGCATTCATTTTCAAGGTAGAGTTGTCACCATCCTAGGTTAAGTCCTTGTGTCCTGAACCCTCATCTGTATTATCCTAATAAATCTGGCCTCCCTGCCTTCCATCTTTCCAGCCTAGATTCTACAGAGCCCAATTAATCTCCAACAAAAATATCTCCAACCATGCCATCCTCATGCCAGAAAAAACAACAAAAGTCTTGCAAAACTCCAATAACGCTGTTACTCAAGGTTGAGCCTACCTTAGCTGGTGTCCAAAACCTCAATCTCTCACCCTTACTCTCTCTTCCCCTACATTCTAACCCAATTAACCTACCACTAATCCAAATAAATATTACATGCTATCTGTCAACTGGAATCTTGAGGAATGGGACCATGGGGTGGATGGTCTCATCCCCCAACATCTTCCCATTTTTCAAGATTCAATTCAACTATGTCTTTATGAAACCCTGATTTCCTTCTGCCTGAGGGCTCCCTTAACCCAGGAACAATCTCCTCCTCCTCCAGAGGATCCTAGTACTTTGTACCTCTCTTAACCCTTTCAATTAACAACATATTAAGGGGCACCTAGGTAAATACAGAGCCAGATTTGGAGCTAGGAGGTCCTTAGTTCAAATCCTGCCTCAGACATGTCCTAGTTTTGTGATCTTGGGCCAGTCACTTAATCCCCACTTGCCTAACCCAGCATTAGGGGGAACATTGTTCGGATCCCCCCTCTTCCCAGTGCCCTGCCTCTCTGTCCAGCCACTCAAAGCAAGCACTTCCTCCCTCCAATCTCTGGGGTAAAGCAAGGGGCTCACAGGCAGCTTGAAGTTGCAGTTTGGGCACACAAACTTGAAAACCTTCACCAACACTGGCCTAGCTTTTACCTTTCTTCTGCCCTGGAACCAATACTTAGTATCAATTCTAAAACAACAGGTAAGAGTTTAAAAAATAAATAAAAGTAATTAACACATGAAGCTTAAGTGGTAATGTTACAAAGCACTTTCTTCACAACCACCTCAGAAAGAAACAGCACAAAAGGAAGAGATCCAGGCACAGGGAGTCACAGCCTGCTCTGGCAGATCATACTTTTCTTGAGCACAGGGCCCACCTTTGAAGCTATCCCAGGATTTACCAATCACTGGCTTTTGAGAAAAGCTATAACACCTACTCCTCACCCAGAGAATTCAAAAAGAGTGGAAGATCTTAGTCAAGAAAGAGCCTGGCTACTGGTATGAAATATAGTTTTGATTGGGAATAATAGTTAATATAGTGCCTTGTACATAGTAAACAGAAGTGCTTGCCAAATTAATTTGGACAATAATACACTTTTTAAAAGGATGAAAGCTGAATATTACTATATTCTCAGAGCAACTTCTAGGGTTCAAATTTCCAGCTAATTAAAAGTTAATTGAATTCCCTAAACCAGAAGATACAAGTATGTAAGATATGGAAACAAAAGCAACTAGTAATATTTTAGTAGATAGAATAAGGATTCTTACACCAAATTTATATTTCAGGTTTCCTAAAAGATGGTTGAGAATAAAATCACTGCCAAGTACAGTGACCAGGAAGAACATTTTTTTCTTTTAAAAATAGGTTTTATTGCTATCCTTTCTTTTTAACACTCCTTCCTTTCCCTGATGTATCTCTCCTTCCTGAGAGAACTATCCCTTGTAACAAAGATTTTTTTTTTGTTTAAACAGAAAGGGGAAAAAAATTCAGCAAAAAAAACATCAATACCTCAAAGGGCAGGTAGGTGGCTTGGTGGAGAGTGAGGCCTAGAGACAGGGGGCACGAGTTCAAATATGGCCCCACACTTCCTCAGCCATTTGCAATATCAGGAGCATTTTTCAAGAGGCATGTTATTTCAGATCCATAGAAGAGCCACAAACATTAATATAGGATTCCAATCAAACCTGGTAATGATGGGATCACCAAAGAAGAGTGTGCTACAAAACTAAGGCCAGCAAACATCACCTATTGGCGCTAAAGCTGATATCCCAAAATCTATCAAATTTTTTAAAATCCTCACCTTCCATCTTAGAGAATCAATACCGTATATTGATTCCAAGGCAGAAGAGTGATAAGGGGTTAGGCAATAGGGGCTAAGTGACTTGCCCAGGATCACAGTTAGGAAGTATCCAGGTTCAGATTTGAACCCAGGATGACTTCTCTCTAGGTGTGGCTCTCCAACCACTGATCCACCACAAGTTGCCCCCTTACTCTAGCTTTCATATGATGGGCTACCCTTTTAATTCAGTGATAGGCGGAAGATAAGGTGACCTCACTGGCAACATGGATCTTAGAAACAGAGTCCAATTTAAAGAATTCAGACTTTAACTGAGCAGCTTCTGAAGACAGATGAAATAAATTCCAATGTTTTAGAAAACAAATTCTACATTGAAGAAAATATTAGTAACAGTGGATGATAAGCTAAATTGTGTTAATACACAATTAACATATTATTGAAGATTTTTGGAATTGATAAAAATAGCTGACTAGAAACCTAGTCACAATAAATCTTTATAGTTCAATCCAATCAGCATTTATGTACCTAATATTTGATAGTTTTAAGGACAAAGTACAAAAACAAACATGGGGGGAAAATTAGAATATAACCAAATTTTCAAAAAGATACTGAAAGTAATCAGGCAGGCAGATTCTACTAGGTAAATGCTAGTGACAAGGAGAGAATAAAGAAAAAGTCAGGCAAGGGCTCTGAGGGCCAAGACACAGAATAAAAAGAGGCTTTCCTTCATTCTCAGGCTATTTAACACACAGCATACTATGGCAGACTCTGAGGATCAGGCCTAATGCCAAAAAGACAACTTCTCTGAGGAAGTGATAAATTGTGATGGATGCAAGATCACAGCTGCTCTGATGCTGGCCTTGCAAACCCTTGCCAAGGAGAGTATATTAGTAATAGGAAACTTAATTCTTGAGCTAGAAAAAAAAATTGTTGGACTTGAGGAGTACCGTGGGCCTTTCTTAAAGGTCAGTGAGGCATTAGCAACTCTAAGATAAGCTTCACACCTTGTTAGAGGGAGTATGAATTTCCTTCTTGGCTGCAGATTGTAAGACAAAATTTAAGTAGCAAACTACAGGCCTTTCCTAGCCTTCCCAATTTGCTAGTGCCTTCCAGGCTAAGGCTACCTTCCACATCCCCTGAATGTAACGGTCTTCTACATTAGAACATACTAAGCTTCTTGAGGACTTTCATATTCCCAGCACTTAGCATAAATACTTATAGCCACTGACTGAAGACTTTTCTCTTTTAATTCAAGGGTAAGATGAAATTCATTTCTTTAAAAAAAATGTCTTTCCATTAAAAAAAAAATTCATTGCATTTTCCCTTCTGACACGAACCTAAGAGTTAACAACACAAAAGGCTTCTTCCATTAGATGAACATTTTGGAAGAATAGGTACAATCTATGATGACATACCGATTAAATTCCCAGAAGAGGCACACCTTAAAGCACAGAAGTAGTTGCTAACCATTTCTATTACAAACAGAATTAGAAAAGGCTAATAACAGGGCCTTCAGTATAACCAAGGATGGAAGAATACATCAAAAAACAGTCAACTAAATATACAGTTTGTAAGTTTAAAAGAGAAAAATGATGCTGATATTCGAATCATAAACCCATAGGAATCAGCACTGTTAACCAGACTAGAAGCCAACCACACACAACTGGCTATTCCAACCAACCTAACCATTTCTTTGAACTTGGCTTCTTGTTCTAGGACCTGGGGAGAAGCATGTAAGGGGAAATTTCTAATGTGTGCTGGCACACATTAGAAAGGGTTTGGAGAAGTTCAAGAGGTTCAGGAGAAAGACAAATCAGATATTGCAAATGGAATTGGTTAATAAAATGAAATACCAAGAAGCTTTTATTCTAGCTAATTGTGGTCTATCAGAAGCTGAATTAAGTCAATCTATGTAGAATTTCCAAGCACCTTCCAAAAGATAAACATTGACCTTAGACCCCTAGGGCTACTGCATTTATATCCACACACACTTGGCTGTGTGTCTCTAGATCAATGGTCTTCCCATTACTCTTTGGAGGATATTGTAGCTAGGTGACAGTGGGGATAAGAGAGTCAGAACTGGAGTCAAGATTAAGTTCAAATCTGACCCGAGACACTTCCTAGCTGTGTGATCCTGAACAAGTCACTGAACCCTGTTTGCCTCAGTTTCCTCATCTGTCAAATAAGCTGGAAAAGGAAATGGTGAACCATTCTGATATTTTTGCCAAGAAAACTCCAAATGTGGTCATGAAAAGTCAGATATGATGAACAACAAATCCCTATAAGTCACCAGTGTAAAAATAAAAGCAATTTCCAATCTTGTACTATGGCAGAATATTAACTAGAGTTTAGCACACAAAAAACATCACATAATATTAGTTGAGCTAATTTTTTAAACTAAGAACTGATTACGAAATACATATTTCTTCCATCTCTATCAGACACACATTAAAATCTAACATTTAAAAATATACTTGTTAAAATAAAGGAAATAACCATTATTTTTTTAAAAGCAGCTAATGTAACAAGGAACGAAACAATTTGCTACACAGTATAGCAGTTTTTCTTCTGCGCTATTCCGAATGAAATTTAAACAACTTTCATTTTCTAATTGTTTTCCAGTAATTACTATCAAACAATCTCCTAGATTCCAAGCTGAAAGGGCCCTTAAGGATATCTGGTCTAACCTCTTCATTTTATACATGAGAAAAAATAAAACTTAGAGGAGTTCAGTGGCTCAAGGTCACACAGCTCTTCAATAACAGGACTGAGATTTGAACTTGTGACAATACTCATCATGCTACAGTTCCCAGAAAATCAAAATTCAAAACCACTAACAATCCTGGACAATTCCAAGCAGTGAGTGGCCAAAGATAACTGGGATGTCACTTCAATGGAGCTGTAAAGGTTAGAGAGGATGACAGCACTGCCTAAAATACTCTGAAAATGAATAAGGGAATTCCCAGAAACCATAAACTCCATTAAAATTTTACAACAAACTACCCTTTCAACATCTAACACATGCTAAGGTTTAAGCTAAACTACATAGATATACCCTTCCTCTCGCTTTCTGTATAGATCACAATCTATACAGAAAGAGAGAAAATCACACAACCAAACCAAAATTTCAAGAGCTTGATTAAAACTTCTCCAACGTTGATTTTTCCATCTCTGTGTTACTAGTATCAATGAATCAGCAGCTAAGATTAATTTTCCTCAAACATATACGTGACCAAGCTTCTGATATAACCTCTAAGTAGTCCCGGATGGCCTCATGAGCCCAAGTACAAAGCTGTCTTAGCCCAGAAATGATTTTTAAAACCATTTTAGCCATCTAGAAGTGTAAGTATTCACCAGTCTAAATATTCAGTCTGCCTTGTTTCAAAGTTAAATCAAATTCACATTTTATTCTACTTCAACAAATTGCAATTAGTTCAAAGTAAGGCAGCAAAGTCATATCCAATGTGCTTTAACCATCTACCGTTTATTCCTTACGTAAACTATTCAGGACTATTAGTACTTAGTTCCTGAATGGATCCACACAGTATTTGCAGTTAAAAGTTCATGTTAGTGGTAACATACAGTGTTGTTCCTCTTAAGCTGCAAATTGATTAATCTATACCAAAGATGACTCTAATTTTCTCAGATAAGCTAGAGTTAAACTAGGTAATTAAGTTTAAAAATATCAGGGAAAAGAGCCATATTATGAGGCTGGGAGCAATTCAGTAGGCTCAGCAAATCATTTGCTGTGTGGTATCATGCCTCAATTTTCCTCCAAGTGCCATACCCTACAGGTAATTAATGGCACTCTCAGGGTAATTGTGATGTATACTATACTACACTTAAGTGGGAAAAAGCTCATTTAGAGTTTACAGCACTGAAATTGTGTCTACAGAATTTTTGTTCCTCTTAGAGGTACTCTTTGGGAAGCAATTCAGGTATTTACAGTTCCAAATCATTGTCTCTGCCTATTCCTCAAACCACCTTCTCCTGCAAGACAGAGAAAAGACAGCTAAAGGAAAGATGAAAGCGGCTCTTGGGGTAGCTGATAGTGTATCCAACTGCCAATGAATCCACCTTGGAGTAGGTCATTTTTTAAAAAACCCTTTTCAAAAAGGGTTTTTTTTTAAAGTGGTCCCTGGCTGAAAACCAGAGGCACACATGCAGCAACCAGCAGATGTGGTCACATCAGAACCGATCCTTTCTGTCCTCAAATTGGGGGTGGGGGGGGAGAGGGGGGATGGCAGAAAAAATTTTTGTGAATGAGATTATTTTATTTCATTAAGAGAATCACATTTTCTAATCTTTCTTTACAAGTCTTTTGGGCTCTATTCATCACATCTAAGAAATGTTCTCTTGGCTCAGAAAAAAATAACCCACATAAGAATTCCATGATGAAGAGAACAAATCAGTTAATAACTTATCAAGAACATATTCGCCCCCATTGCCTCCCAAGGCTCTTTCTTATTCTTTGCATCTCTCTTGTTTCTTAGCAACCTCATAGCTCTTGCATGCAAAGGTAGATTTCAGAGTTCAAACAACCAGGAAACTGCCCAGGTCAAACATTTTGTATGTGGAATAGGGAAAGCCAAACTTCATCCTTTCCAACTGAGGAGTTCTATCTATTTGATAGTCAGGTCAGAAGCAGGGAGGGGGATGGGGTGGGGGTAGGAGGGGGGGGGGGTCTGACTTAGATGAACATACCAACCCTGAAGGTCAGTGACCAAATTTGGTCAACCACAGAGCCATCACCAGCGTCATCATTCCTGTCACCATCAGAAGCAACTGTCACCTTGCTATTACCAGAAAGGGAAAGCAACTGGGAATATTCCTTTGGTAAATGCTATTTACAGATGACAATGACCCCATCATCATCTTCATGTGACCATATAACTCTTTAATAAGGAGAGGTCACAATTAAAAAGATAATTAAAAAGGCCTAATAATTTGGAAAAAAAACCCACTGGCTCTACAAAATATGGTTGGAAAATTCAATTAGCTTTAAATCCCTGTAGTTAAAAAAACACACACACACACACACACACACATAAAAAACCCATCCTGCAGATTGAAACATGCATTTACTTTCTAGAAAAATCAATAGTTTACATTATATGAATACAAATGGCAAATGTCAGACAGTACTTTGACATGACATTTATTTCTTCTTCTTATTATTTCAGCAGTTAGCTCTCCAGTTTTCATCCAACCAACATTTAGCTGTCCAATCGTTTTTAAACAAAATTAAATTTTTATTTCTTTTACTTACAAAAGATATGCAGGCTGCCAGCAGTAAAATTCTAACTAATAAATCTTCAAACTGTTCAATGACAAGCTCCAGTAAGGTTTTCCCTATAACAAGAAATACAAATTATTATAATAGTTACCTCAATAGCCTTGACAAGAAACAAGAAGGGGGAAAAAAACTTCATGAAACGACCTACCTTCTTCTGCTGGCAATTCTGTAGAATGCAGAGATTTGCAGGGGAACATGAGGGAAAAAAAGAGAACAAAACATCAATATTTCATTTCTCTCTAAAATTTAAATACCCTCCATTCTGAAAGAAAGAACCTTTAGCTAGAGACAATTATCCACCCCGAGGTGACAGGAGCAGAAACAGACCATCACCTTCTGGTTAATGACCTTGTGCCTACATTTCATCCAGAAACAGGAACCACCCAAGGAGGGGACCCCAATAAGGACTCAATTCAGGCAGGTCACTCTCCTGCCTCATGGCCCAAAAGGTCCGAGGCTCCCCAAGTCCTTAGACAGGGTGTCCACGGAGGGCAGATTCCCCCTGCCGGCCCATTACTCGGTTTCTCTCTAAGGGTTGGCGGCTGCGTGGGTGATTCCCCCCGGCACAAAGGGAAGGTCAAGGCTGAGGGGCCTGTCGCGGTGGCCACTCCCGAGCCCCCTCCCCACCCGGGGAAGGTCCTTCGAAGGGGGGGGGGCTCGTCGCGGGAGCCGGGGCGGGGAAGCCCGGGTGGGAGAGACCCACGAGGTGGAGTCCCAGTCAGCCATCTTCCCTCTCTCCTAGGCCGCCTGTGTTGCCAGATGCGGACTCTCCACGCCCAGACTGCCGGCCCCGCGGGGCCCCCTCCTCTGCAGAAGCAAGGGAGGGGGGCTAGAGGACCCCCTGAGGAGGGCGCCTGCTTTTCCTCCCGGGCGAGCCTGAGGGACAAGGCCGCGAGAGGCCCCTTCGTGGGGGAGGGGGGATGCAGAAAAGCGTGGGTCCCCCTCCCCTCCTCCGCAAAGCAAGCACCCTCTCCAAGGGTGGGAGGCAGAGAAGAGGGAGGGGCTGCTGTGCCTCCCGTCCTCCTCCAGCCGGGACAGGGATCCCAGGGGCTCCTACAAGGGCCGGCTGAAGCCCACCTTCCCCTCCCCCCTCTGACCGCAGCCGCACTGCTGCGGGTACACATTGGCACACACACGGGCACGCACCGTTGGAGCCCCAGCGCTCCTTGAGCTTCTTGACCTGCTCCAAGCTCAGCCCGGTGCTCTCGTTGACACCGAAGTAGCCGAGCACCTCCTCCACGGTCTTGGTGTGCGCGTTCTCCATGGTTGCGGAGCCCGAGCCCGAGCCCGCCCGGGGCCGCCTCCGGCTACTCCCGCTCCGCTAGCTAGGACGCGCAGGGATCGACTCAGCAGCGGCGGCCCAGGCTCCCGAGGGCCGGCCCGGCACCCGCACTAGCGAGCAGCAGCAGCCGCGGCGCTGCCGCCTCCTCCTTCCGCTCCACCGAGCGCTGAATCACCCCACGGGCGCCCTCCCCCCGCCGCCCTGGGGCAAGCGACACCGCCCCCCGCCCGCTCCGCGCTCCAAGCCCGGGACGGTGTTCCCCGGCCGCCAACCGCCGCCTGGCCCGGCCCGCGCCTCGAGCTTCGCTCGCCGCCTGCCCGCTGGCCGGGCTGTGGGCCCCGCTCTGGCCCCGGCTCCGGAGCCGCAGCGACGCTCCTACCGGAGGAGCTCTAGTTAACCCAAGTGGCGCTTGCTCCCTCCGCGGAGCGCCCACCCCGAACGGCCGCGGCGGCAGTGACCCGAGGAGGAGACTGCGGCGAAGGTGGCAGCGGCGTCGGGGACGGGAGCGAGCGGCGCGGTAGCGACGGCGGCGGCGGCTCTAATAGCATTTATTCGCTGCTGCCTCCCCTCTCGCCGCCGCGGCATGTGGACGCCGCTCATTGGCCGAGAGGCACCAGCGCGGCGCCGCCGGCCGGGCCACGCCCCCAGCCTCCCCCTGCTCCCCCCCCTTCCTCCTCACTCCTCACCCCCGCCCCTCCCTTTCCTCCTGGGCTCCAGCCCTCGGCCGACTCCCTCACCCTCTCCTCCCGGGCCGACGCGCTGGCCCCGCCCCCTCCGGCCGGCTCCGAGGACCCGGATCAAGGCCCGAGGCTCCCACGGCGCAGGCGCATTCCGAAACGGGCATGTTATCTCGTTAAAGCAGCCTTTGGGCCTCCTCTTCCAGACTTGAAAAAAGCTAGGGGGTTCTAATCTGGGCTCACCCAGTACTGAACCATCCCCAGTTGTCCAGAGTTGTTTGTTTGCCTGTTGTCTCCTTCCCTAGAATGGAAGCTCCCTGAGGGCAGGGCCTGCTTTTTGTCCTTTTTTGTATTCCCCCTCCCCCCCATCAGCAATGATTGATGGACATGGGGCCATCTTGGTAGGTTAATTCCCCCTCTGGTATGTGGAGCCTTTAGGCCTGGAGACAGACCATCCACTCATGCCCAACTCATGGTTGGGAAGTTCTTCCAGCTACCTGGCTTCAATCTGCCCTTTGTATTTTGTACCCTTAGCTCCTGGTTTTGCCCTCTGGGATCAAGGTGAACTAATCTCTCCATACAGCCAGCATTCCAGGAAGACAGTATCATGTTTCCCCTGTGTCTTCTACAGGCCAGGTATGCCCAGGTCCTTCAACCCAACCTCCTGTGATGTGGACTCAAGGCCCCATTGCCCTCCTGGTGGACATCTTCTGTACATTCTCCAGTTTATTGATGGACTTCCCCCAGTGTTGTGCCTGGAACTAAACAGAGAGCTGCACATAGCAGTGGAATAGACCAGCGGAAAGGACAGTGGGTCTATTCTGGAAAGCTAGGCCTCACAATGTATGAACTGAAGATCATATTAACACTTTTTTTATGGCAATGTTGACTCATTTTGATTGTGAGTCCACTTCCCCAATATCTTCCCTCAAATCAGTCTAAGATTATGCAGGTTATAAGAAGTCTACCTAGAACTCAGGTCTTCTGATTCAAAATCCAGTGCTTTTTCAGTGTACCTTTTTTTTTTTTAAACTATTATCTTCTGTCTTAGAACTAATACAAATATCACTTCCCAGGTGGAAGAACCGAAAGGCCTAGGCAATTGGAGTTAAGTGAATTGTCCAAGGTCACACAGCTAGAAAGCGTTTAAGGCCCAATCCTCTTCACTCCAGGCTTGGCTCTCAATCCTTGCTGCTCTTTAGTGTGCCTTTTAAAAATAAAAATCTGAAAAAAAAAGGAAATAGAAAAGAAAAAAAATCTGCTTCTAGCCTGGCAGTGGGGTGTGTGTGTGTGTGTGTGTGTGTGTGTGTGAGGGGTTAATAATACATGGATCTTTGTAATTCCTTCTTCAGAAGACTGACAAAGTCCAAATTATAGCACCTTTTCATGTGATCCTCAATCCTATAATGAATCACTTAACACAATTTACTGAGCACCTCCTAGACACCAGGCACTGGGCTAGTGTTGGGTAAAAAGACCAAACTGACTCCAGGAGCTAGGCAGGGAAGTATGATCAGTCTTGTTCTGCAAATGAAGAAGCTTGAATGCTGGGACTGAGTGATATTCAAGGGCATATACCTTGGGAACTGGGAAGCTGAGACTAGAATCTCAATCTTGCTGGGTTTTTTTGTTTTTTCCACCACATCCCTGAGGGTAGGGGTTGAGGGGAGAGGCAAAGACTGAGAGAACTGCCTTCCACTTATACTACATGCTTCTTGTCTGTACAATTTTTAGGTATGTTGTCTCTCCCATTAGGACTCGAGCTCCTTGAGGTCAGGAAATGTGTTTCTACCTTTGTATCCCCAGCCCTGATGTTCCTGGGGCCTTGTTAGGACTTAATAAATATTTGTTGACTGACAGTAAAGTTCAGGATATGAACAGAAGATGTAATTTGGTGAGAGTGAATGAATCACAATGAAATGCTATATAAATGCTCATCATAAAGGTTGCAAATTGCTTTATATTTTCCTATTTGAGCCTCACAACAAATCTGTGAGGTAAGTACCACAATTATTAATATCTGCATTTTACAGTTGAGGAAATAGGTTCAGTAAGGCTAGGTGATGTGTTCATGATCACACAGAGTCAGAGGCAAGAACTGAACCTGGGGATCCCCTGAATCTAACCCCTCAAGTACTTATACCTATATACCATGCCTCTCAGGAAGATGGAAAGGGTAAGGCATTTTTTTTAACCCTTACCTTCTGTCTTAGTATCAATTCCCTTTTTTTTTAAGACCTTAGATTCAATACTAAGTATCTGTTCTAAGGCAAAAAATCAGTAAGGGCGAGGCAATTGGGATTAAATGACTCACCCAGGGTCACACAACTAGGAAGTGTCTGATCTGAGGCCACATTTGAACACAGGATCTCCCATCTCCAGGCCTGGCACACTCAGTGAATATACTGAGCCACCTAGCAAGGGGTAGAGAGTTATCTGGCATACTCATTTGGAGATAACTCTGAAGCCACTGAGCTCTGAATCCTAGGGAAATCTCAGAACATCCAATTGAATGACTCTGGAGAGGATCCATATCTATTGGGTATTCAAATGATTTAGGGATAAATGATAGAAGTTGTCTAATTCATTTTATAAATGAGGAAGGGGGGGGGTACAGCTGGGTAGCTCAGTGGATTGAGAGCCAGGCCTAGAGATGGGAGGTTCTGGGTTCAAATCTGGCCTCAGACACTTCCCAGCTCTGTGACTCTGGACAAGTCACTTGACCCCCATTGCCTAACCCTTACCACTCTTCTGCCTTGGAACCAATACACAGTATTTATTCCAAGAGGGAAGGTAAGGGTTTAAACAAATAAATAAACAAGCAAACAAACAAACAAATAAAAGAGAAATGAGGAAGCAGAACCAAAAAGGTTAAAAGATTTGTTCAAGACAGATCCTGACTTCATTCAATTAATATGCTATTCACCACTAAACCCTTCCTAACAGACATTGACTGACCTTGGAATTCTCTGTACTAGGATGCCTGGATTGAAAATCAGTGAGGCCACAGGAGGTAGAGAAGGAAGAAAAGGAAGTGCTTTCCTGGGGCTAGTAGTGCCATCATCCTCTACCTGGTTAGACCACATCATTGGTAATTACATTCAGTTCTGCATCTCACCTTTTAGGCAGAGGCATTGATATGCTGGTGCATGTACAGAGGAGGGAAACAGGAGGAAATCTGAAACTTTACCCCAGGAGGATTAATGGAAGAAACTAGGCCTATTTAGCCCAGAGAAGCCTTAGCCAGGACAGGATAGTGCTCGAAAAATTGGATGATCAAGAGGAGGGAATAAGCTAGGAGGCAGAGCTAAAGAGGCAGTACGCAAAAGATTCAGAAAGGCTTTTCAGGGTTCCATTTAAGGAAAAACTTCCCAATAGAATTGTCCAATGGGGAAATGACACTGTTCTAGGAGTGAGGGGGTTCCCCAGTGACCTGAAGAAGAGGCTGGATGTTGAAGTGGGGACTCTTTAGAACTGAGGTGGCAATGGATGGGCCCTGAGGTCTCTTCTGACTCAATAAGCCTGTGGTCAACTACAGGGCAGTTAGGTGGCTCAGTGGATTGAGAGCCAGTCCTAGAGACGGGAGGTCCTGGGTTCAAATCTGGCCTCAGACACTTCCCCACTGTGTGACCTTGGGCAAGTCACTTGACCCCCATTGCCTAAATAAAAGTCTTTTCTATATCATCTCTGACAAGTGATCATTCAACCTTTGCTCAAAGACCCACCACTCCACAGGACGCCCATTCCACTTTGGATAGCTCTAATCATTAGAAAGTTTTTCCTGACATTCCTCTTAAACTGGCCTCTTTACTACTTATCCAATAGTCTTATCTCTGCTCCTTATGAAAAGCCCTTGAATACTAGAAGAAAGAACTTTGAAGATAGTTATCATACTCCTCCCCAACCCCACCTCCACTATCTGCCATCTGACAGGCATCCCGATGGGGTGGAACAGGCTCAAAAAACTGAAAACCTGTATTTGGACCACCTGCGTGGCCTCTGGCAAGTCAGTTCAGTGGGCCTCTATTTCCTCTTCTGAAAAGCCCCTTAAAGCAGACTCCTGCTCTGCCTGGTGAGACTTAATGAATACTTTCCTGGCAAAAGAAGAGGGGAAGGTGGCCCGGTAATTTATTATTATTATTTTTAACTCCCACACTTGGTCTTGTGATACCACCTGTCTGCATTAGAAATCACAGGTTGTGATCTGGGAACTTTTAAATAGCTGATGGAGTAGCCTAGAATGCCTGAGTCCTTAGTTCTCAGCAGCTCTGGGGCTGGGAAGGTGGAGACACTCCATGCTGGAATGCTAGGTCTTTTTTTTTCTTTTCCGTCACTTTCCCACAGTGGAGAAAGGAGGGCCATTTTGCTGCAAAGCCTACACTTTGTCTGCAGATATTTTGTTCATGAATTCTTGACAAAACCCACGTCTCCCTGCCATCTAAAGGAAGTTCCCCCAACATAAAGGAGTTGCACACTTAACTGGAGGAGGAGAGGAGGACCTCTGCACTGAATCCAGGAGCAAACTATGGGCAGATTGCGCTTTCAGAGGCCCTGCAGGAGGTTGCCAAAGCAAAACATTTTGTCTATATCTAGAGAGAAGAGAGAGAGAGACAGACAGACAGACAGAGACACAGAGAGAGGCAGACAGACAGAGAGAAAGAGAGAGAGAACTAGAGAGAGAACCAGAGAGAGAGAGAGAGAGGAGGAGAGAGAGAGAGAGAGAGACGAGAGAGAGAGAGAGAGAGAGGAGACGCGAGAGAGAGAGAGAGAAGAGAGAGAGAGAGAGGAGAGAGAGAGAGAGAGAGACGAGAGAGAGAGGAGGAGGGAGAGAGAGCGAGAGAGAGAGAGAGAGACGAGAGAGAGAGAGAGAGAGAGAGGAGAGAGAGATGAAGAGGAAGAGAGAGAGAGATGGAGAGAGGAGAGAGAGAGAGAGAGAGAGAGAGAGAGAGAGAGGAGAGAGAAGAGAGGAGAGAGAGAGAGAGAAGAGAAGAGAAGAGAGAGAGAGGAGACGAGAGAGAAAGAGAGTATGAGAGTAGAGGAAGAGAGAGAAGGAGAGAAGAGAGAGAGAAGAGGAGGGAGGAGCGAGCGCACACCCTGAAAGGAGCAAGGGAGAGCCACAGAGTTCAGCCCCAGGACTGGAAACAGATTTATTCCTCCAGCCAGATGCAGGTCACATTGCACTGCCCAGCTGGAAGAATCACGCACGTCATCTCATTTCGTTATTTCCAAGGAGTGGAGACTGGCATGAGGTTTTGATTGATACCTGGAAGAAGATGAAAAAACAAAACAAAACACAAAACCCAACAACCATGAAGCAAGCAAAGAGAAATTCTTGTGTATGGTAATGGGTGTTGCATTTGAGGGCCCACATGGTTCCTTCCCCTCCTGTGGGAGCACATCCATGTGTAACCAGTCCTGGTGATGTCTTCTAGTACTGACAAAAGTAGAAGGGCATTGTGGGATTGCAGTATTGTATTATTATAGATCACATTGTATTTTATCTTACATCATTGGAAGAAAAGTGCTTTAAAGGCTTAGACTTTTGTACCTAAAGATGAATTATTATGTTTATCATCATCATTATTGTTTGTTTTAAAATTAATATTCAATAACTAAGTATTATATTTTTAAAGTTTTATTAATAATAATTAGGGCAAAAGAACTGCCTGAATTCAGCCTAGTCCCAAAAGAGAGACCAGGAGGGAGTTACAGCCACTTAAATACAATCATGCAAAAAACGTGGGGACACAGGAAAAGGGAATTTGGGGAAATACTAAGGGACTTCTGGGGGGTGAAGTCCAAAGGCTCAAAAATCTCCATTTATACATATGATTATAGCTGTGCACCCTAAGGTGCTCTAATGGGCTCTAATGATGGATTCTACTTCTATTCTGGGGTCTCCCCCACCTTCGTTTCCTTATTTGTAAAGTAGGAAGTTTTCTCTAATGATCTTCATCACTCTCTAATATATAATCATGATAGATAATAATATTAATAACAATAACAATAGAACACTTTCAGATTGGAAAAACACTTTAGACGTTATCTCATGCCATCCTTACCAACTCTGTAAAGGTGTTATTACAGATAAGGTGAGTGAGGCTCAAAGCAGGCACACAATTAGTAAGCCTGTGTCAGCGGGTGAATTCACGTCTTTCCAAGTCCGAGTCCGGCACTCTATTCCGTGAGCCGCCTGGCTTCCCTGTTTATTAAGGGCCTTTTCTCTGCCCGACACTGTGCTAGGCACTGGGGATACCTCCGTTCAGTCAGGGGCAGGATGCAAGACAAAGACAACATCCTAGGATCGGGGCTCCAGAGCACGCAAGGACCTTGGAAGCTCTCTAGTCCAGCGATACCAAGAACAACAATAAAACACTGATGATGATAAACGAAACCCCCAAATATTCTCACATAGTTATTAAATAAACTGCACAGAAGCCAGAACATCATTACAAACAGAATTGCTACTCCAGAAATAACACGGATCCAGAATCATTTAAGAACAACATTTTTCTAAAAAATGATTTTTTATTTCCAGTTTCAAATTCTCTTCCTTGCTCTACTTTCCCATCCATTGAGAAGACAAGAAATATGATACCAATTATACGTAGGAAGCCATAGAAAACACATTTCCACATTAGTTATGTTGTAAGGGAAAAAAAAATCCAAGAAAAATAAAATGGAAAAAAATACGCTTTGATTCTCTCTGGAGATAGATAGCATTTCTCAACAGGAGTCCTTTGGAATTGTCACAGATCATTATATCGATCAGAGCAGCTAAACCTTCATAGTTGATTATTGTTATAATATTGCTGTTATGGGGGCAGCTGGGTGGCTCAGTGGATGGAGAGCCAGGCTTAGAGAGGGGAGGTTCTGGGTTCAGATCTGACCTCAGACACTTCCTAGCTGTGTGACCCTGGGCAAGTCACTTGACCCCTAATGCCTAGTCCTTACCACTCTTCTGCCTTGGAGCCAATACACGGTATTGATTCCAAGATGGAAGGTAAAAAAAATAATAATATTGTTGTTATGGGCCAGCTAGATAAACATAGCTTAGTGGATAAAGAGCCTAGTCTAGAGACAAGAAGACCTGGGTTCAAATTTAACCTCAGACACTTCCTAGCTGTGTGATCTTGGGCAAATCACTTAACTCCAATTACCTAGGCCTTAAAATTACACTAAGACAGTCAATAAGGGTTTAAAAAAACAAAACAAAATAATATTAATGTGTATGATGTTGCCCTAGCTCTGCTCATTTCATTTTGCATCAGTTCATATAAATCTTATTTTTGTTGTTGTTCAGTCTTTTTTACTCTCCTTGAAGCCATTTGGGGTTTTCATGGCAAAGTTCCTAGAATGGTTTGTTCTTTCCTTCTCCAGCTCATTTTACAGATGAAGAACTGAGATAAACAGAATTAAGTGACTTGTCCAGGTCACCCAGCTAGTAAGTGTCTAAGGCCATATTGGAACTCAAGAAGTTGAGTCTTCCTGATTCCCATCAAATCTTGCTAGGTTTTTCTGAAACCATCCATCCCTTCATCATTTCTTACAACACAATAAGATTCCATCACAATAATAATCCACAACTTGTTTGGCCATTCCTCAGTTGATGGACATCCCCCTCCCCCCCAGTTTCTAATTCTTTGCCATCACAAAAAGACCTCCTATAAGTGTTATTGTACATTTGGATCCTTTTGCTCTTGATCTCCTTGGAACACTCAACTAGGAATGGAATTGCTAGTTCAAAGGATATGTAGTTTGAAAGCCCTTTAGGCATAGTTCTACAGTGTTCTACAAAATGTTTAGATCATTTTACAACTCCACCAACAATGTATGACTATAACAGTTTTTTCACATCCTTTCAGCATTTGTCATTTTCCTTTTCTGTCATGTTAGCCAATTGATAGGTATGAGATGGTACCTCAGGATTATTTTAATTTGAATTTCTCTACTTATTTATTTAGAGTATTTTTTTTCTAATGAGTATTGAATAGCATTGGTTTCTTCTTTTGACAACTGCCTGTTCATAACCTTTGACCATTTAACAATTGGGGAATGACTTATTTTTATTAAGTTGACTCAGTTCGCTATACATTTGAGAAATGAGACTTTTGTACCATTTTCCTGCTTTCCTTCTAATCTTGGCTGCATTGGTTTTGTTTGTGCAACACCTTTTAATTGAATGCAATCAAAATTATCTACTTTACCTATTGTGATCATTTCTATCTTTTCTTTGGTTATGAAGTCTTTCCTTTTCCACAAATCTTATAGGTAATTTTTTTCAATGCTCCCCTAATTTAGAATATCACTTTTTGTTGAAATCTGGTTGAAAACCTATTTTGATCTTATCTTGGTACATGTTAAGAGAGGTTGGGTTTGAGAATGACATAAAAAAAAAACCCAAAGGATTACCTTCTATCTCTCATCCTATATGATTTGAGAGTTGTCCCTAAGAGACTTTCAGTAAAGTCTAAAGAGGAACCGTATTGCTCTTCATTTGCCCAGAGAAGTTTATCTCTGCAATAGCCCCAAGATCATTAGATATATTAGAATAGCAAGTCAACAAGAATTTATTAAGTACTTTTTCAGGTGCCTGGTGCTGTGCTAGATAGTAAATGAGAGGAGAATGACTCATTCTATCTCTATTTTTTTAAAAATAAGAAAGATGAGAGAATTAGATAACTCATAATAATAATAACAACTCAAGTCTAATAGAATAAATTAGAATCATCTACGAATGAAAAGAGGTCCCTATGATCATCCCTGCTCCTGGAGCTGTCTAGGACATTTTCAGAGAGCCTATAGAAGACATCTCTTGCATCTCAGTATTTTTATTTAGCTCCAAAAAGCAGTTATTTTATCTACCTGTGCTATTAATAGTCTGCAGAACATTAAATGCAAAAGAACAAGAGCAGTCTAGTGGCTTGTCCTGGGTCTGCTTCTGTCAGAACTCCACCGAAAAGATGAGAACAAGATAATAACAGCCAGCAATTACCAGGCTCTCTAAGAGAGCTCCAGGAAGTGCTTTTCGAGTGGTATTTCATTTGATCCCAATCACCCCAGGGAACATTATTATCCCCACTTGGTAGATGAGGAAACTGAGGTTTAATCAGTCTAAAGTAAAGGCAGGATCATAATTTTACAACTAGAAAGCCAGTTAATGCTCTCCTTTCCCTCTTTATTAGTATTAGTATTCTATCTTATAATTGATAATAAAACAGAAGTTAAGGGTTTAAAAAAAAAAGATAGAATTTGAACCCAGGTTTCAAGATTGAATACTCTAGTCATTACACTGCTATTCTTGCTATGACACCTGGAACTGGAAAATAAGGAAGGACATGGAGCAAAGAGAGAGAGATGACGGAGAGAAAACTTAAGTATTTCACTGGCATCTACAATATTTTACCAAAAGACCTATGATAATAACTAGCATTTATCTAGCATTTTATGACTTGCAGAGCATTTTGCAAAGATCATCAACTTTGATTCACAAAATAACCTTGAGAGGTGACTGCTACCGTTATCCCTATTTTACAGATGAGGAAACTGAGGCACAAAGCAATTAAAACATTGGATGAATTCTCTAGTGAGATTTTATGGAAAAACCTGGCACTGCATTGCACAACGTGGATCGGTACCAGTCTAGAAAGTGCCTTGTAGCCTCAGTTTCCCCAGGATGAGTTTTATCTATCTTATAAGAGGGCTTCATAGAGGCTTTTTATCAAGGTTCCGTGACTTAGCCGACCTCCGTGCGAGAACTGAATAGAAGACAAGGATGGAGAGAACGGGAAGCTGTTATGAGAAATTGGGATTCTAAGAAGGAAGGATTTAATGAATACTAATCAAGAGGGAAAGGAGAGCATTAACTGACTGATTGACTGGAAGTAGGCCAGGCAGAAAAGGCTTGAAGTCAGGGAGCACGAGCTGAGAGACAGTTTGTTCCTATAGAGGAAAAGGAGACTTTCCTAAGGAATTATGGGGCTGGAACTCAAGGGGAAGAGATAACTGCTAGACGAAGATTCAAGTGCCTGTGCAAAGGGAAGCTCTAATGAGAAGCCAAAGGGTTATGACTGAAATCTAGTTGTTTTTTTTTTTTAAATGGGATAAAGGAATGAGCCAGTTAGAGAAGCCAAGGGATTATTCCCCAAATCTAGGTTTTTTGTTTTTTTTTATTTTAAAAGAGTAGGGTAAAGGAACGAGCCAGTTAGAGAAGCCAAGGGATTATTCCCCAAATCTAGGTTTTTTTGTTTTTTTTTATTTTAAAAGAGTAGGGTAAAGGAACGAGCCAGTTAGAGAAGCCAAGGGATTATTCCCCAAATCTAGTTTTTTTGTTGTTTTTTTTTTATTTTAAAAGAGTAGGGTAAAGGAACGAGCCAGTTAGAGAAGCCAAGGAGTTATTCCCGAAATCGAGGGGTTTTTTTTGGTTTTTTGTTTTTTGTTTTTTTAAAGAGTGGGGTAAAGGAACGAGCCAGTTACAGGAGAATTGGTTAAAACAGTGAAAATCTAACCTAAACCAAGCCAAGGTAGGTTCTCACCCAATAATCTCTGTATCGACTAAATCCAGGTTGGATGCTGGGATTTCCTGAAACTAATAAAGTTTGTTTCACCCCCTAAATGGCTGTGTTCTTGGGGGACCCACTACAGAGGAGGGGCACCCAAGATTCCTAAAACAGTTTTCTTCCAGCCCACCACCCCGTTCAGAGGCTCTCGGCTGTATGTAGGATGAACAAGCTCCTTTCCCACTTTGGTTTTCCACTCTCCATGAACTCTCTGCCTTGGCCTGGCTTGTGGACTCCCTGTTCCCTGGACACACCAAGTACATTCCTTTCTCTGTGTCTTTCTTCATTCACTGTCGTTTGCCCCATATGGAATGAATGATCATCCCTTCAGCCTTCCACCTGTCCACATCCATCCTTCAAGGCTCAGCTCAAGTCCCCAGTCTTCCAGCAAGCCTTGCCATTTATGTCGCCTCTCCCTCCTCCGAATTCCTATGGTACTTATTTTCCATATCACCTGTTTGGTGCATATAATATTAGCCTGATCTCCTTCTTTGGACTTAACTAGACTGTAGACTTCTGGTTCTTTGTATTAGCCTTGGTGTCCCGCACAAGGCTAGCTATCTGGTATAGGGATTCAATAAATATTCATTAGACACCTATGGTGGGCCAAGTAGTGTACTGAGGGTTGGGAATACCAAGAAGAAAAAAGGGAAAAAGGAAGACGCAGCAGGGTAGCTCAGCAGATGGAAAGTCAAGTCTTGAGTTGGGAGGTCCTGGGTTCCAATCTGATCTCAGTCACTTCCCAGCTGGGTGACCCTGGGCAAGTCACTTTACCCTCATTGTCTAGCCCTTACCGCTCTTCTGTCTTGGAACTTCTAACAGCATTGATTCCAAAATGGAAGATAAGGGTTTAAAAAAAATTTTTTTAAGACAAAAGAGAGTTTCTTTACTTAAGGAGCTCATAATTGAATGGAGGAGACAACATGCAAACACTTATTTATTTATTTATTTATTTTTAAGAATTGAAAAATTTTATTTAATTAATTGATTTAGAATATTTTTCCATGGCTACCAGATTCATGTTCTTTTCCTCCCCTCTCCCCTCCCTCCCAGCCAAAGAGGAATTCCACTGGGTTTTGCATATGTCACAAATGAGTATTTGTAAACAAAGATAAGAAACAGAAGGATAAATTGGAGAAAATCAACAGAGAGAAGACAGGAGCATTATGGGGAAATCAAGAAAGGCTTCTTACAGAAGAAGGGATTTTCATTTTAGCTGGAAATGGAAGAAAGTCAGGGAGGTCAAGGGGTAGAGACGAGAGAATTTCAAACATGGAATTCAACATCTATATTGAATGAATAAAGAAGTAGAGGAGAAGCCCAAACACAAACTTAGCTGATGCCAACAGAAGCAACACCAGGCAGCCTTTTGTTTCAAGGGGTGCCCTCATCTATTTCACCATTGCTCGAAACCCACTGTGGTCTCCTTACCCTCTTGGATTTCTTTTCTTTTTTAATTAAAACCCTTGTGCTAAATAAATATCAATTGCATTGTGTGTTGACTATGGGAGGGGGTGGGGGAAGAGGAGGGAAAGAACATGAATCTTGTAACCATGAAAAATATTCTAAATTAATTAATTAAATAAAATTGTTAAAAAATCAATTCCAAGGCAGAAGAGTTAGGGTTAAATGACTTGCCCAAGGTCACACAGTTAGGAAGTATCTGAGGTCATATTTGAACCCAGGACCTCTCATCTCAAGGCCTAGATCTCCATCCATAGAGCCACGCTTTTCCAGAGTCAATCAATCACCAGTCAACAAGCATTTATTAAGCCCTTTCTTTGTGCCACACACTGTGGTAAACACTGGTTTCTGCCCTCAAGAAGCTTATCGTGTAACGGGGGAATTCAACATTCAAACAACTACGTACAAATAATATATATTCAAGGATAACGTGGAGATAATCTGGGAGTATAGTCATGGCAACCCCATTTAAAAAGCATACTCGGAGAGCCATGCCAGCTGAAGTGCTGTCAAATGGTTTTCAAAATGGTAGCTCCCTGATGGGATAATGTGGTTTAAATATAGCAGCCATTCCACCATGCCCTCCTTCCACCCAAGTCAGCTTCCTCTTTGATTTTATGGAAGGATGTCCAAAGTTCTCCACTGCCCACCCGACCTTTCTCTTTCCGCCATCTTCAGGTGCATCAGGAGGTGCTCAAGACAGACCCAGGAGAAAGCTGAAGAAGAACTCGAACGTGATTTTAATTTTTAAATCATTGAACGGGGCTGGCGGATTCCTCCTCCATTAGCAGCCAGAGGCAGGTAGAGTTTCACTCCGGCAGAAGTCCAAGGACTGGGCATGCGAGGGATAATGTTGCAGTGGGCAGATTCCTAGAATAGGTTCTTTGTTCCTGAGTTGACCAGCTGGCTCTCTGGATTCCCAACAATAGAAGAAAAAGAGGGAGGTGGGAGGCTCAGGGCTTTCCTTTTGTGAGCTTGCTGTACTTACCTGACTACACACGGAAGATCTGCTCAGATTAGTTACCCTCTTGGTCACCTTGTGATTTCTCTTTTCCACTCCTGCCTGGAGATGGGAGTGTGTGTAGGGGGGAGGCAGTGGGGGACCCAGACAGCTCTTATTGTGTTTCCTGATAGGAGCATATCTGACAGGCCAGTCTGATCCAAGAGGAGATGATGTATCTCCTCCATCTGGTTCAAGCAGTCTACCTAAGCCAAGACCATCTTGCTCCCGGATCCTCTCTTTTCTCCTTTTCTTGAACCCCTCTGTGAGATAAAAAGCTAACCCACTCTGGTTGGGTTTTAGCAAGCATTTCATTCCTTGCTCACACCTCTAATGGGGGGTCTGGCTTTGGACTCAGAGGCTCTGCCCATTTCTATCCTCTGTGACCTTGGCCAACACATCGTCTTTGTGGGCGTCCATCCTCTTATCCTTAAAATGAGAAGATCGGACTAGATTTTTAAGGTCTCTTCTTCATTCTGATTCCTTGAGTTTGGAGCCTTGGGGTTCAAACCCTGGCATGGCTACTCTGTAAAATGAACAGGCACCTGAATTCAAATCCAATCTCAGAGATTACTAGCTGTGTTACCCTAGACAAGTCAACCAACCTCGGTTTCACACAGTTTCTGCATCTGTAAAATGGGGATAATAAGAGCACCTCTCATAAAAATAAAATGAGATAATATTTATAGAACATTCTGTAAACTTTAAAGTGAGCTATAAATGTAGCTATTATTATTGTTGTTGTTATTTGTCACTTATGTGACCTGGGGCAAATTGCTTAAGCCCTCTGAACTTTAGTTTCTTCCTCTGTAAAATGAAAGGGTTGGATTAGATGGCCTTTAAGTTCTCTTCCAGCTCTAAATAGACTGAAGCTTTTTAACTTTCTTTGCTTTTCTACTCTCCTTGTTTGTGGAAGACAGTCTTCTGCTCAACTGTGAAATTGACCTTCATAGAGTATAGATCTAATCATGTTCCATCCCTTCCAGTGGCTCCCCATCACATCTAGGATCTAGTATAAAATCTTGTTTGATTTTTAAAGCCCTCTTAATCTGACCCTTTCCTAGTTTTCCAGGCTTTTTTATTTTTTAAACCTTCACCTTCCATCTTGGAGTCAATACCGTGATTTGGTTCCAAGGTAGAAGAGTAGTAAGGGCTAGGCAATGGGGTTGTGACTTGCCCAGGGTCACATAGCTAGAAAGTGTCTGGGGTCAGATTTGAACCCAGGACCTCCCATCTCTGGACCTGGCTCTCAATCTACTGAGCTACCCAGCCACCCCCAGTTTTTCTAGGCTTTTTATAACTTACTCCCCTCCACATACTCTTACAATCTAGTGACAGTGGTTTCCTTGTTGTTCCCCAAACAAGACACTCCATTTTGGACTCCAGGCATTTTCACTGATTTCCTTCCAGGTCAGAATTTCTCTTCCCCTCATCTCCCTGTCTTGACTTTCCTGACTTCCTTCAAGTTCCAGTCAAAATCTCACCTTCTACAGGAAGACTTTCTGGTTCCCTCTTAATGCTAGTACCTTTTCTCTGTTGTTATCTCCAATTTATCATATGTGTATGTATAAAATATAGATGTATCATACAAGCCATTCCCCAATTGACAAATGGCCAAAGGATATGAACAAGCAATTTTCAGATGAAGAAATCAAAGCTATCAATAATGACATGAAAAAAATTCTCCCACTCCTTTTTTTCATTTTTTTTTTATTGCCACGCAAAACCCACTTCCATATTGGTCATTGTTATAAGAGCAAAGCCATAGATAACCAAAACCCCAAAATAAAACCACAAATACACTGATGTGAAAGACCACTCCAACGGTTCTTTCTGTGGAGGCGGATGGCATTCCTTGTCATAAATCCTTCAGGATTGTTCCAGATCATTGCATTGCTGACAGTAGCCAAGTTTTCACAGATAATCATATTTGTTATTGCTGTTATTGTGTACAATGTTCTCCTGGTTCTGTTTATTTCACTCTGCATCAGTTCCAGCAGATCTTTCCAGCTTTTTCTGAAATCATCCTGCTTATTATTTCTTATAGCACAATAGTATTCCATTACTACATGTATCACAATTTGTTCAGCCATTCCCCAATTGATGGACATCTCATTTTTCCAATGTTTTGCCACCATAAAAAAGAGCAACTAGAAATATTTTTGTACAAGTAGATCCTTTCTCCTTCTTACTATCTCTTTGGGATATAGACCCATAGTGGCATTACTGGATCAAAGGCTATGCCTAGTTTTATAGCCCTCTAGGTATAGTTCTAAATTACCCTCCAGAATAGTTGGATTAGTTCACAACTCTACCAACAATGTATTAGTGTACCAATTTTGTCACATCCCTTCAACATTTATTGTTTTCCTTTTACTGCCATATTGGTCAATCTGATAAGTGACCCAATCACTCTTGATTAGAGAAACGCAAAAACAATTCTGAGATACAACCTCACACCTATCAGATGGGACACAACTGCATTGCTGGTGGACTGATCCTACAGTTCTGGAGGGTAATTTAGAACTATGCCAAAGGCTATAAAACAGTTCCTACTCTTTGATTTAGTAAATTACTACTATGTCTATATCCAAAGAGATTTTAAAAAGGGGGGGACCTACTTGTACAAAAATATTTATAGCAGCTTTTTTTTTGTGGTGGCAAAAAATTGTTTCTAATAGATGTCCATCAATTGGGGAATGGCTGAATAAAGTGTGGTAAGTGATGGTGATGGACTACTATCTTGCTGTAAGGAATGATGAACAGGAGGATTTGGGGAAGAGCTGGAAAGACCTATATGAACTGATGCAGAGTGAAATAAGCAGAACCAGGAGAACATGGTACACAGTCACAGCAATACTGTGTGATGAGCAACTATGAAGACTCAGCTACTCTTAGCAATGCAAAGATCCAGGACAGTTGTGAAGGACTTGTGACAAAAAATGCAATCTACCTCTAGAGAAAGATTGGTTGGAGTCAGAATGCAGATCAAAGACTACGATTTTTCAGCTTTGGTTTGTTTGGGTTTTGGTTTTGGTTTTAAATGATTACTCTTTTACTAAAATGAACACTATGGAAATGTTTTGTGTGATAGTATATGTATAATCCAGATTGAATTGCTTACCATCTCTGGGAGGGGGGAGAGACAGTTTGGATCATATAACTTCAGAAAACTTGGGCAGAAAATTGTTATTACATGTATTTGGTAAAATGATAAATCTTTGCAGAATAGAAATGAAAAATTAATCTCTAATAATAAAAATATTATATTTTATGAGCTTTATTAATGATCATTAGAAATCAAGGAATAAAGAGGATACAAATAAAGACCACGTGCCCACCTTACGACCACCAAGCTCAGGACAGGAAGTCAGTGGGCTCTTGGGATATGTAGTTCTTTTTTTTAGGGTAACATTTTCAATTATACAATATGCACATCTATGTATATATATATATGAGACAGAGAGAGAGAGAGAGGCAGGCATGCTTTCTACGTCAAAGAGGGCAGGGTACAGTGCCCCCTTGATCTGGAAAATCCACATAAAATTTTTGGCCCTCTCTTTGTACCAGAGAAGTCTAAATTTTTTGTTTTCTTTTTATGGAGTATTTACATTATCTTATTGTAGAATTTGGGTTAAGTTATAGGCTCTGTGTAGGTCAATGTTAAGTAAATACATTATATGAAAAAGACATTTGAAGATATGAAATAATTTGGGAAAAAATTAAATGAAACAAAGTATGTTGATACTATACATGCCATACATCTGTTTTATCCATTTCTGAGTTTCTAAATTTCTGTGTCATCTGCGGGCCTTTGCATGTCATCTGTGGCTTCCACAAAACTCCCCAAAGTTCCCATTTAATTTCTCATGCTGAGCCTGTATATGCTGAAACTGTGATGGGAAGTCTCGCTGCCGAGGGGATACCTGCTGGTGTACATTTATATATTATAAATTACATACATCTGTACAACCTGTCCTTGGTTGTTTGTTTATTGTCTCCTTCATCTGGCTGTGAGCACCTTTCCTTGTGTTTTTAGCACAATGTCTGACACATAATAGATGCTTAATAAATGTTGGTTGCATTGACTTAGAAGGCCTTCCAATGACCCAAATAGCAAGTCTCCTCCTCCTTTAAGTCCTTCCTTCTGCCCTCCTGCCTGCAGCTGTTCATTCTCTCCCCGCTGTGGCCTGTAGCACCAACCAGCCTCTGCTCCTGTGGCATATATGTATGAGGAGGGAGACAATGGTCACAGACTCCTACTAGTTCCTTCTCTTCCATATGGGCTTTGGAACCATTGTATCCCATTTGGCCCTGAGTCTAGACATCTTGCTATTTTAATCCTTACTGGTGGGTCTGCCCTGGGTTTAAGGGCTAGGTGGCATAGAAGAAAGGAGAGAAAGAGGGGGCAGCAGGTTGCTCAGTGGATTGAGAGTCAGAGCTAGAGATGGGAAGTCCTGGGTTCAAATGTGACCTCAGACACTTCCTAGCTGTGTGACCCTGGGCAAGTCACTTAACCCCATAAAGTTCTTTTTTCTTGGAACCAGTACCTCCTATTGATTCTAAAACGGAAGGTAGGATTTATTTAAAAAAAAGAGAGAGAAAGAAAAGAAAAGAAAGAAAGAAAAGAAAAGAAAAGAAAAGAAAAGAAAAGAAAAGAAAAGAAAGAAAAGAAAAGAAAAGAAAAGAAAAGAAAAGAAAAGAAAAGAAAGAAAAGAAAAGAAAAGAAAAAAGAAAGCAGAGAATTTGGTCCCATCATTCAGCTGGAGAGGTTTGCAAATATTAGATATTTCCCTTCAGTGACTCATCGGATGAGAACAGAGAGTCCTCCTCTTCCTGGAATGGCGCACCAATTACATCCTCCTATCACCCCACCCCCCCCCAATAAAAACCACCCCCACACAGAGCTTTCTCCTCAGCAGTCTAACTGCTCTCAAGATTTGATAGACGTCTTGGAGACACCCATTTCCAGGCCAAAGTCCAAATCCTCTGTCAGAGTTCTTTCCCTTGTCTTTCCCAACTGGCTTGGGAGTGCGTGGCTGCCCCCAGGCCACTGTCCTGCCTTTCTCCTGCAGCTGGGATCTTCCGAGTCTAGACTGCCCTTCTGCGGGTGAGCCCCGTGGAAAGATGAACAAGACTAAAAGTGAAAGTAGAGCAGCAGCAGCCTCAGCAGCAGCAGCAGCAGCTCTTTGCTAAGATCCCACCTCCTGAAAAAAGGCCTAAAGCTCACCCTTCCTTTAACTTTGGGGAAACCGGGGCTCCTTAAACATGGGCCGATCAATCCTAGGCCGGCTGCCTTTGATCAACGGAAAAGATACCAAAGGAATGGGCTCGGGCAGCCCAACTTCCCAAACCCCCAAAGGAAAGAAAGTTCTAGAACTTCAGAGGAGACAGAGATGGAGCCTCATCTCTGGGAGGGGGAGAACCAGTCTCAGCGCACCGTCTTTCGGGAACTAGCGCTGGGAGATAAGAGGAAAGGGAAGGGTTGTTGTGGCTCCCCCTGAAATGTGCGCCCGCCCCCCCCCCCCCCCCCGTGGGGTGGGTGGAAGAGCAGCTTTTTTTTTTTTTAAGCCCTCACCTTCCGTCTTGGAATCAATACTGTGTATTGGCTCCAAGGCAGACGAGTGGTGAGGCCTGGGTAATAGGGGTGAAGTGACTTGTCCAGGGTCACCCAGCTGGGAAGTGAGAGTAGCTTTCTTAAGGAACACACAGCCTAGAATGAGAGGCAGTGCCGAACCCGACAGCCGCTGGAGGGTGGCGATGGAGGGGCAGCTGAGCCCAGCAGAATGTAGAGAGACCTGAGCTGGAATCCCGCCAGCGCAGTGGATTAACTGCCAAGCCCTGGCCCAAAAGAGGGCCGGGACTTTTATTTTTGTCCCTTTTCCATTACAACTGCACAGCAACACAAACAAGTCACACAACAATGTGAGCTGCCCGGAGCTTTTTTTTTTCCTGCACGCTCCGCCGTCATCTGAATAGCACACATCTCGCTGAGCTCGCCTCACGGAGCTGGGCCACTTCTGCATCAATGGCAGAGGGAAGGAAGAAGGCACTGCCATTGCCCAACTATGCGAATGGAGGAACGGAAAGGCCCTTCCCAGCCTTAAATCCTATGAGGATGCACACACAGAACTCGGAAAACCCAGGAGCTTAGCGAGAGGCCAGCGGCATCCTGGGGAAGGCTTAGTGCTGGCACTGGCAGGCGCCATCCCAGTGTGCCCTCTCCAGTCTTCGGGAATCCCGAATAAACGTCTCGTCCTTTTCTTCTTGCAGTTATGGGAACCTGGCTCGGTCCAGAAGTCCCCAAATCCCTCATCGCTCACCCTCTGCCCTTTCCCTCGTGTGCCCCCCCCCCCCCAACACCCTGGGCCAGGAGAACAGAGGGGCAGCGATGCTCTCTGGTCCCAGGTCTCTGCCAGGACCAACCAGCAACGCCTCCTTCTCTCCAAGTTCTTCCCTTTGTCGATCAACTGGCTTGGGAGAGAGTGGCTGCCTGCCCCCCCCCCCCCCCCTCTGTCTCCTGCCTTTCTCCAGGAGTTCAGGACCGTCTTCTCTGACTTCACCCTTGCCCTCATGCTGGAGAATTTTAGCATAGATGCTGTCATTCTCACAAGTCTTTTCGGCAAGCAAACATCTTCCTTCACTCCCAGTCTAAAGCTTCTCAATATCACTTTATCTCAATTTATCTATTGTACTCTTTTTTTTTTTAAACCTCACCTTCCATCTTGGAATCAACACCATGTATTGGTTCTAAGGCAGAAGAGTGGTAAGGGCTAGGCAAGGGGGGTCAAGTGGCTTGCCCAGGGTCACACAACTAGGAAGTGTCTGAGGCCAGATTTGAACCCAGGACATCTCTGGGCCTGGCTCTCAATCCACTGAGCGACCCAGCTGCCCCCCCCTCCCCCTTTGTACTCTTAAAAATTATAGCCTCCTCAAAATTGGAACACTAATGCATTGCTGGTGGAGTTGTGAATTGACTCAACCATTCTGGAGGGCAATTTGGAATTATGCCCAAAGAACTTAAAACAATAATCTTTGATCCAGTAATAGCGCTAGTACAGGGGTCCCCAAACTTCAGCCTGTGGGCCACATGGGGCCCCCTGAAGCCATGTATCCAGCCCCCATCACACTTCTGGAAGGGTGGTCAGTGAGAGGAGCACTGTATGTGTGGTGGCACCGCAAAACGTGGCATCGCTCACGTACAGTACTACTTCCAGTGACATAATTCTTTGTGTGGTGCCCAAAGATTATGTGGCTGCACAATGGAAGATGTCAGCATGGTGAGCAGCCATCTGGGGGAGGGGATTCTGCACTGTGTATACTGCTGCCAAGTTAGGGTAGGGTAGGGTAGGGTTAGGGTTAGGGTTAGGGTTTTATAGTCCAGCCCTTCAATGGTCTGAAGGACAGTGAACTGGTCCCCTATGTAAAAAGTTTGGGGACCCCTGCAGTAGGTCTGTATCCCCAAAAAGATGAAAAACTGGAAAAGGACTTGTTTATACAAAAATATTTGAGCTTTTTTTTTTTTTGTGGTGGCAAAGAATTGGAAACTAAAGGGATATCCATCAACTGGGGAATGACTTAACAAATTGTGGTATATGATGGTGATGGAATATTATTGTGCTGTAATGAATAATGAACAGGATGATTTGAGAAAGCTGGAAAGATCTATGTAAACTGATGCAGAGTGAAATAAGCAGAACCAGGAGAACATTGTATACACTAACTGTAATATTGTGGAATAATCAAATGTAATAGACTTTGCTACTAAAAACAATACAAGGGGCAGCTGGGTGGCTCAGTGGATGAGAGTCAGGCCCAGAGATGGGAGGTCCTGGGTTCAAATCTGACCTCAGATACTTCTTAGCTGTGTGACTGTGGGCAAGTCACTTAACCCCCATTGCCTAGCCCTTACCACTCTTCTGCCTTAGAACCAATACATAATATTGATTCTAGATGGAAGGTAAGGGTTTAAAAATAAATAAATAAAAACAATACAATGATCCAGGACAATTCTAAGGGACTTATGACAAATAATGTTCTCTACCTCCAGAGAAAGAACTTTTGAAATAGGAATGTGGATGAAAACATCTGATTTTTCACTTGTTAATTTTATATATGTTTTGAGGTTTGGATTTTATAAGATTATTCACTTACAAGAATGAATAATACAGAAACATATTTTGCATTGATAATACATGTATACCCAGAAAAAAGAAATAAAAGAAAACAGATTATGGCCTCCTCCCAAGATCTTCTGTTTATGTGGGTTATACCTATCAATATTTACTAGAAACTAATATTAGAAGTATTAGAAAAGCATCAGAGATTAAAATGCCTTAGTATTATTATGAAAATAGTTCTGACCTCCCTCGTGGATCTCCTAAAAGAGTCTAGATGAGCCCTTGAGAACACTGATCTAAAGGGGTGATCATATCTTAGCTTTCATTAGGACTTATCTGAATTCTAAAATTTTCTTCTTTGATCTTACTATCTTGCCCTTCCACCTTTCCTTTTCTTCTTTAATTCTTTACCATTATTCTTTACCACACTCATTAATTCTTACCACATGCTCATTCATTCATTCATTCGTTCATTCGTCATTCATTCATTCATTCATTCATTCATTCATTCTTCTTCTTTCAACCAGTCATCAACCCTGCTCGGGTCTCATTTTCTAATCTTCATCACATTGGTCCTTTGATTGGCCAGTCCAATTGTCCTCACTCTTGACTCCTTGTGGCAATCATTCTTATTCCTTGCTCCTATTCCTATGCTGCTACAGGAAGCTAGAGGCACACAAGCCAATCAATCAATCAATCAATCAGTCAGCAAAGATGCATCAAAATGTGCCAGGTACTGGGCTAGGTGCTTGAGGTATTCCTTGATGGCAGGGAGCATTGTAGCTCATTTTTTTCTGATCCCAACTAAGCCTCACTGATTCAGGGCAAAATACTGACATTCTTCCTTGATTATCGCTGTCCTTTGCTCTCAATGTCAGTACCAGGATGCTCTTCTCTCAAATTTCTGAGCATCTACTCATACCTGCTCCTTCTCAGTACAAGTCAAAAAGTACCTGTGACTTTGCTGAGAAGTTAGACCCCATTAGCTTCAAGTTCCCTCTTCTCTCCTGCTCTCCACTTCCACCCTCTACATCATTCCTTCATCGAATCCTCTTGACTCTTGTCTCTGAGCCTGGCTCTCTAGCTACTGAGCCACCTACCTGGCTCTCCATCCATTGAAGAGCCCCCTCACATGGATACTTTTAAAGCTTAGGTCTGTGTCTCATCAAGACCACTGAACAGTCTCCTCATTGATCTTTGTTTCAAGCCTTTCTGCCCTCCACCCACCCTTCGAACAGCTGGCAAAGTGTCCGAAGAAACCACGTCCACTATCTCAGTCTACCCTTTAATGATTGAAGATGATTTCGTGTCCCTCCAAGTCCTGTCTTCTTTAAGCTCAAAATCTCCAGTTCTTTCCACTCATTCTCATACGGCATGAACTCGAGGCCCTTCCTCCTCCTCGTTGCCCTTTTCGAGATGCTCTCTAATTTTTTAGTAGCCTTCTTAATATTCGGCTTCTAGCAGTGAACATAGTACTCCAGGAATGACTGACAAGACAGAACACAGTAGGATTTTCTCTTTCCTAGCCCCAGTTGCCATGCTGCCAGCTCAGTGAGTCATCAAATTGTATTCCCTTGTCATTGACAATCTGCAGTCCACTAAAACCTTCAGATCTTTTTCAGATGAATTGCCATCTAGCCATACCTTCTCTATCTTGAACTTGTGATATCAGCTTTTGAACTACATCTAGGACTTAATAATTATCCCTATAAATTTCACCTGATTCATTTGACCCCAAATGATAGCCTGCAAGATAATTTGAATTCCGACTGTCAACCAGTATGTCAGCTTTTCTTCAGCCTTGTGTAATTAGCATCCTTTAATAATGTGTATTGAATTAAGTTGAATCATAGCGTCAACATCTGACCTGTGGAACAAAGGCAGAGAATTGGACAGAACTCAGACAGCTGGCGAGTCAGAATTCCAATAAACATGTAAAAAATGTCCCCTGGCACTGTGCCACTCTTCTTTGGGTTCCTGAAAGGTCCCTGGGTTGCTTGGAACAGTGCCATATGCAGGGTGCATTCAATCCATTCTACTTTGGGATTTTCCTTCCTGAATCTATCATGTCAAGGGATATCTGCTTCATGTACCCGAGTACGCCATATCCGGAGATCCAGAGGAGGGAACAATGATATTCAGGAACACACCGAGGGCGTTTCTATACTGGCAAAGCAAAATGAATTATTGACAAAAATGTTTGAGAATTAAAAATGGGTTTTTTTGGGGGCAGTGGAAGGAGAGACCATCGAAACAACAAATATTCTGGATCTATTAGATCATATAGCCAAATTTGGAGAGCATGGAACTAGGTAGGGGCAGATTACCATTCCAAGTCATCTAAAACAGCCCCAATCATTATTCTGCAGTGGGAGGTTTTTCCCTTTTTAATTCTGGGAAAATTTGCCACCGACTTCTCTTTTTTCTCTTCTTGCCAAGAAAGAAGAATAGCCTGTCAGAATCAATCTGATGGCCTCATTGTGTCACTCTTCTACGCCACCAAGGACCTCTGAAGAGTAGAAGCCTGTTCCCAGAGGCCCCAGGTGCGAAGACCCAACTGTAGCAGAAACATCTTCCTATTCTCTAGCCCCTGAAGGTGACAACCTGTTAATGCCACAAGTCTCCCAGCCCAGAAGACCAGAAAAATTCAGAGATCAAGGGCAACGGAAGCTTTCAATTATTGCATTCTTTGTATCTGTACAACCAGAGCCTTGTAAAACTGTAGGCACTTAAATACACAGAGGGAGAAGGACCTTGGAGCCTTTTCATCTAGTTCTGTCATTTTCCAGATGAGAAAGTGAAGAGGCCAAGAGAGGTCAAGGATCATATGGATCATAGTCCCTGAACCAGAAGATACTTTGGAGACCATCTAGATCAACCCCACTTTTTTTACAGATGAGAATATGGAGGTCTAGGGATTTTAGGGATTTGCTTAAAGTTACACATGTAGCAGAGGCAAAATTTGAACTCAAATCTCTACCCTATTGAAGAGACTTAGATATCGTCTTTTTTAAAAAAAATTTTTTTTAGCCCTTACCTTCCATCTTGGAATCAATACTGTATATTGGTTCCAACGCAGAAGAGTGGTAAGGGCTAGGCAATTGAATTAGGTGACTTGCCCAAGGCGACACAGCTAGGAAAAACCTGAGGTCAGATTTGAACCCAGGATCTCCCTTTCATAATTCATTGAGCTGCCTAGCTGCCACAGAAGCATAGATATCTTCTAATAAATATATTTTAATTGAATTGTCTGTAGTCCATTTAGAGCTGTAACAATTCAAAGCTGGAGGACTTTTTACTCTTGGGGCATGTAGAATCTTCAGTGGAAAGGGTTTGGGAAGCAAGTGCGTGTATATGGAAGACTCCCTGGCCCTATCTGGTAGCTTCTTGTTTTAATAATTAATCTTCCCAACTCTAGGCTAAGCCTGGCTGTTTCCATACCGCCAAAGGCCCGCCAGTGTGATCAGCACCCTCTAAATGGAGGCCCTTCCACTCTCCTCCCTGGAGCAGGGATCCAGTGGCAGCTGAGTTAATTGGACAGATGGGTCTGTTGAAGCTTGCCCTTCTGGCATCCTTGGGAGACACTCTTGCTTAGACTCTCCATTGGGCCTCCACTCCAGGCAGGGAACTCAGGCTCTATTTCTGAACCCCAACAATTCTTCATAGAACAGATGAGTTGGTTTCTTGCAGCAGCTGGTGGTTCTCCCCTTAAAACTCTTCAATGGGAGAGACGCATGTCTATCACGAACTATTCACCATGTCCTCAGTGCCTGGCGCAGTGCCTGGCACGTAGCAAGTGCTTAAAAAATGCTTGTTGACTGACTGACTAACCAACTGCTATAGTCCATAGATGGAAGGGTCATTACTTCTGTCTTCAGCTGATAAGTGTGTTCTCTTCAGCTGATAAGTGTGTTCTCAAGTTTTTTGCCTAAATTAGGCTTTTAAGGGTTAGCTTTAAGCAGGGGTTTTTAACCTGGAGTTCATTACCTTTTCTTTTTTAAACCCTTACCTTCCATCTTGGGATCACAATTATGGATTGGTTCTAAGGCAGAAGAGTGGTAAGGGCTGGGCAATGGGGGATGAGTGACTTGCCCAGTTAGGAAGTGTCTGAGGCCAGATTTAAACCTAGGATCTCTCATTTGGCTCACTATCCATTGAGCAATGTAGCTGCTCCTGAGTTCATTAAGTTCCACCCCCACCTCACCCACCCCACCCCCATAACTATTTCAATGTAATTTTTGGGATAATGCTATATATTTTTACTTTATGCATTTAAAAACATTCTTCTGAGTCTATAGGCTTCACCACACTGCTAAAGGGGTGAAGAAATGAAGGAAGGAAGGAAGGAAAGAAGGAAGGAAGGAAAGAAGGAAGGAAGGAAGGAGGGAGGGAGGGAGGAAAGAATAAGAAAGAAGGAAAGAAAGAAAGGGAGGAAGGAAGGAAGGAAGGAAGGAGAGAGGGAGGGAGGAAAGAATGAGAAGGAAGGAAAGAAAGAAAGGGAGGAAGGAAGGAAGGAAGGAGGGAGGGAGGGAGGGAGGGAGGAAAGAATGAGAAGGAAAGAAAGAAAGAAAGAAAAAGAAAGAAAGAAAAAGAAAGAAAGAAAGAAAGAAAGAAAGAAAGAAAGAAAGAAAGAAAGAAAGAAAGAAAGAAAGAAAGAAAGAAAGAAAGAAAGAAAGAAAGAAAGAAAGAAAGAAAGAAAGAAAGAAAGAAAGAAAGAAAGAAAGAAAGGAAGGAAGGAAGGAAGGAAGGAAGGAAGGAAGGAAGGAAGGAAGGAAGGAAGGAAGGAAGGAAGGAAGGAAGGAAGGAAGAAAGGAAGGAAAGAGAAAAAGAAAGAGACAAAGAGAAAGAAGGAAGGGATGGAGGAAGGGAGGGAAAAAGGCTGGGAAGAAGGGAGGCAGGGAGGGAGAGAGGAAGGAAGGAAAGAAGGAAGGAAGGAAGGAAGGAAGGAAGGAAGGAAGGAAACAAGAAGGGAAGGAAGGAAGAATATAACCAGTGTGGGTTTGATCATGAAGATAGTTTCTCTGGTGCTAACCACTGGAAACATTTAGTGAGAGCCACTTACATGCCTGACACCATTCTGAAAGCAATTTGAAATATGAAGAAATATATGCTGTCCTTTAAGAACTTAAAATCTCCTGTAATCACTGACTGGGACTAGAGATAGGGGAAAGATGAAAGGATTGTGTTTTGTCTGAGATCTGAGAGCCCCAGGCCTGGCCTTCTGGATGCGATGTCCACTTGGGCAAGTCTTTATTTTTCTGAACCTCAGCTTCCTTTCTGTAAAATAGGGCTAACAATGTTTGTGCTGCTTCCATACATCTTAGCTTACAGGATTGGTAAGATCAAAGAGGCTGTGAACATAAAATATTATGTAACCCTTAAAGCTATTTAAAAACAAACTGAGATTAAAGTCTTATTCAGATAATGGGTAGGAAACTGCTTTATAAGCTGAAAAAGGCAACCAAATGGGGAGGATCTGGTTTAGTTTGGGTTTTTAATAAAGCAATGTGTGGTTTCATCAGTGCAATAAACTCTCTACCAAACAGAACCCAACTGCTGTTCCATCTTGCCTGATCCACTGAGAGTTGAATAATTTTTCTGGGATCCCACAGCTAGCATATGTCAAAGGCCAGACTTGAACTCAGATCTTCTTAATTCCAAGACCCATTTCACCACAAAGACTATAATATACAAATGTATATAATAATTACATAATTATAAATGGTATATAAGATAATTATACATATGAATTATATCATAATCATATTAAAATTATGTTCGACAATTATGTATATTTCATTCATAAAAGTATAGTTATTATCACATTCTCATTTTTTGCTGAGGGGGTTCAGAAAGAAACAGTCCAAAGACAAGTTGTTATCTTGCTATTCTTGGATATTGAATGTTCTGCAAATTCTTGCACAAGTAGTAGACACAAATGACTTTTTTATAATTGGATAAGAGCACTAGGATGGCAGCTCACCTTCTGTAGAGACATCAAAAGCATCTTTGGGACAACTGACGTATCAGCCAAAATGACAGGAATGACATTTACCTTGGACTTTTTCCCACGTGGATTTCATATCTTCTGTTCAGTCTTTTCAGCCTTAATGTTCTGTTTTAGTATCAACTCTAAGACAGAAGAGTGGCAAAGGCTAGATAATTGGGGGCTAAGTGATAATTGGGGGCTCTGTTCCTCACATACAACATTCCATTTCCCATCTCTCTTCCTTTGCACTGGCTGTACCTCCTGCCTGGAACGCACTCCTTCCTTATGCCTGCCTTCTAATGTCTGTCTTTTTCTTTAAGGTATAACTGAAAACACCAATTTCTAACAGTTAAAAAAAAGAAATATATTTTGTTTTCCCAATTACATGTAATGATAATTTTTGACCTTAGATCTATCTCCTTCCTCCTTTCTTCTCCCTTCTTCCAGAGATGGTAAGCAAGTTGATCTGGGTTATATATGTATTATCATGCAAAACATATTTCCCTATTGATCAGACATCAATTTCTGCATGAAGGCTTCCTCAATCCCCTTTAGATGGTGCTCTCCCTCCCAAACAACCTGGTATTTAACTACTTTGTATAACTTTGTATTTGTTCACATCTGATTTATTCTGTATCTATTTTCACATCTGTTATTTCCGTCTTTACAATGTAAGCTTTTTGTGGGTAAGAATGGTTTCTTTCTTTGTCCTCATAACTCAATGCATTGTCTGGCATATAAGAAGTACCTAATAAATGCTTGTTGATGGGTTGATTGGGCTAATCATGCCAGAATGACTCAGTATAAACAAATCTCCAAGTGTCTTGTGTTTAAGAAACTGCTCTCCTGACTTTTGTTCAAACTCCTACCCCAAAAATTTAATCCTTCACAGCCTGGTGAGCCAGGTAGGAGTTTGATTAATCTATTGATATTGTTATTTCTAATATTAGGAAAAGGATAGGAGTGTAACCATGGTGCTTGATATCATGGTACAGGTAATGAAGGAGGTGGTGCCAAGTTACCTCAGACAACTCCCAATTCCTGGGACTTTAATTGAGATTTTAAATCCCATAATTTTGGATTGTCTTTGCTTAGTACTGCTGATGGGAGTATTTGTGCTGTCTGCATTGTTTCAAGGGTATCAAGTATTTAGTTTAATTCTTACTAAGAAAAGGAGACAACTGAAAGAGAGATTAATGGAGACTAGAGTTGTATATCTTGAGGACTCTCTCAATTGACTAAAACTATTGCCCTCCAAAATGAAACTATCTCTAAAGTTGAAGATAGTATCACACAATTGACTGAAATTATCTCTTGCTTCACTCAGACTAACTCTCCTACTGTTTCTAATTCTCCTACCAACGCTGCTAAAAATGAAATCCAAAAGAAAGAAGGTACAAACCCTAGCCTATTCCCTTTAAGAGAAGTACCAACTTTTAACCCAAAGAAGAGAGAATTTGTAACTATTAGGCAGCACAAATCACTTACCCCTCAGGATATGGAGGGACTTAAGCACATCATTCCTTCTTTTGAGGAGGAGCCCATAGCTGTAATTAAAAAAAAAAAAAGCTAGAGTAGATATTCAGGTAATTTGATCCAACCTGGATTGATTTTAAATATCTTCTAGATGAGTTACTAACTAAAAGGGGAAAGGATAAAGTTATCAAGCTTACCAGTGAGGAATGGGGTGCAGCTAACTAGCCTGAGAATGATCCCTATTGGGACATTAATGATGAAAAGGACTACGAGAGATTGTCATGCTAGGGAGGCAGTTCTGAATTCAACAAAATTTGCAAATTAAAGCAAGAGATAGGAGAAAATCCTTCTCAATTTATGGACAAACTTCTAGAACTGGGAGAAAGATTCATAGACATTGACTTTAACAAAAGAAAGAGACATTAGACAACTGAGAAGGCAGTTTGTAAAAAACTGTTGCAAAGTAGTCAAAGACTATTTTAAAACCAGTTGCCCTAATTGTATGAATATGGATGTTGATGAATTAAGGAGTGGCAGTTTATGTTTATAAGGGCATGAAATGAAAGATGCCGATTATAGTGATTTAATGAATGTACTAAGAAAGGAGATTAAAGCACTAAACAGAAAAATTGAAAGATCTGAAAAAGGAGATGCAAATTTTGGGTTAGCTATGGCTCCAGTGCAAGAATATACAACCCAAAGAGAGTATACAAACCAGAGACCAATGTGCTACTTGGGTGGGAAAAGGGGACACCTGATGATGAATTGCAGATCCTGGAATCAAATATTCAGCAATTTTAGAAATAATGGTGGGAATTTTAGGAATAACTATTCTAGGAACAACAACTATCTTAGAAATAATAATAACAGAAAAATTTTCTGAAATAATAATTTTGAAAATTATGAGAATGATAGAAACAGTAACCAAACTAAGACAAATGACTTGTTACAATATATCCGTAATGGGGCATGCCCACATAATAGCCAAAATGTAAATCCTTCTCAATAAGTGGAATCTCAGAGGGGTGCACGTGGTCCTTTATGAAGGTTTACCAGGGGAGAAAGGACACTGGAGTCAAATAGTGAAACATTTGATTTTCCAGACCAAGATATAATTTCACCAGTTATCCTAGTCCATTCTCCTCTAGATAGCACTGAACCACATGTAACACTGAAAGTAGGGAATACGTTATATGATTGTATTCTAGATACTGCAGCATCAAGGTCTGTGCTGATGAATATACCTAATCCAGATAGTAATTCTATTGACTGTAAGGATTAAAAATTAAGGTTGGACTAAAGATAAGAGAATGTGGTCACCAAAATTAATATATCTTAAGTCAAATGACTTTTTAGCACCTTTATTTACAAAATAGAAGAGTAAAGTAGAAAAATGAGAAAGAGGGTAGAGAAGGTATTTATCCTATCATAATAGATAATAACTCTGGCCTGGTTCATACCAGGCAGGGCTCATTAACCCTTCACCAGAGGACCCTCAGCCAGAGGGCCTTTTAGCCTGAGGACCCAGGGGGGATTAACTATGCAGACTTCTCTAGCAATTAATCTCTTTGGAAGCCAGGAAAGGAGTCAGCCTTTTCACTCACCCATGGGATAGTTCAAAGGGGAAAATCTAAGAGCTTTCTTACCAAATGAAGTTCAAGTGCCAGAGACCCAGCTCCTCCACAATCCAGATTCAGGACAAAGCAAGACTGGTCATAGGAAGTTTTTGCCACTTTTAAAGACCCTTCTTTGTGTCACTTCCTGTGCCTTCCCCCACTTTACAGGGACCCATGGTAGTTTATAACTTTGCATAGGACTTCCCAAGGGTTAGTCAGTTGTCTCTGAGTTGTCACCTACTTTAGTATGTGGGTTGTGGACCTCCCCTGCTTATGTGTTAAGTAGGGTGTATATGCTTCTGGTGATTAAATTTAAAAGTAGGTGAGAGGAGAGTTAATCCCATCTTCATATGGCTCTATTAGTGTTGTCAGAGTGACTGGAACACCATTGGAAGTCCAAAAGCTTTCACCACAAATGGTGTCTGTTGGACCTTTATCTGTGGAACATTTGTTCCTGCTAATGCCCAACTTCCCTATGAATTTATTGGGGGAGAGATCTGTTGTGTAAATTAAGAGCCACAATAATATGTACTCAGAATGGTGATATTTCATTAGAACTACCTGAAGAATCTCTAATTTGTTTTCAATACTCTTTCTAGATAATTAAGAGGTAGATAAAACTCCAACCTTCAAAATACCAACAGATATATCTGAAGCTCGATGGGCTACATCTTCTACTGATGTAGGCCTGCTTAAATCAGCAGTTCCAGTTCAAATTAGAATGAGAGGTTGTCCACCTATGTCTATACCACAATATCCACTATCAAAAGAAGCAACTGAAGGAATTACCCCAGTGATAAATTCCTTAATCAAACAGAAAATAATAATTCCCTGCAAATCAGAATACAATACATCTATTTTGCCTATTAAGAAACTAAAATTAAGGAGGCAGCTGGGTGGCTTAGTGGGTTGAGAGGCAGGCCTAGACATGAGAGGTCCTAGGTTCAAATCTTGCCTCAGACACTTCCTAGCTGTGTGATCCTGGGCAAATCACTTGACCCCCATTGCGTAGCCCTTACTACTCTTCTGCCTTGGAACCAATACACAGTATTGATTCCAAGACAGAAGGTAAGGTTTTAAAAAAACAACAACACTGAAATTAGACAAAAATGGAAAACCTGTGTATTGGTTTGTCCAAGATTTAAGGGCTATTAATAAGCATGTTATCAAAAGACATCCTGTTGTTCCCAGTTCATCAACTATTCTTTCCTCTATTCCTAGTTCTACAAAATATTTCACAGTATTAGAGCTGTGATCTGCCTTTTTTTTTTTAAATACCCATCCATGAAAGATCCCAAAACATACTTGCTTTCACATGGAAAGGGTTGTGTGGTGCTATCTGCCTCAAGGTTATGTATTTTCCCAAATTTTGACACAAGAGTAAGTAGATAGAAAGATGGATAGATAGATAGATAGATAGATAGATAGATAGATAGATAGATAGATAGATGGATAAATAGATGGATAGACAGACAGACAGATAGATAGATAGGTAGGTAGGTAATTGGATAACTGGATAGATAGATGGACAGATGGACAAATGGATGGATGGATGGATGGATGGATGGATGGATGGATGGATGGATGAACAGATAGATAAGGAGTGAGGGAGGGAGATAGGTAGAGAAAGATATATAGAGATAGCTGGATAGACAGATGAATGGATAGAGGGTAGATAGGTACTATAGATGGATAGATGATAGATAGATAGATAGATAGATAGATAGATAGATAGATAGATGAATGGAGATAGTAGTAAGAGAGATAGTAGGATGGGTGCATGAGTGAAAAAGGAAGGCTTTGTGTAGGAGTTGATACCTTGAAGGACATTAGGCATTCTAAGAAATTAAGATGAGGAGAGGGCATCTTCATTGTGACAGTATTGAAAACTGTGGTGAGATAGGCAGGGATGATTGATAAAAATCCATCATACGTGGCAATTGGAAAGTTATTAGTGGTCCCAGAGACTTCAAAGTGTTCATCACAATATTTTAGAAGGTTGCAAAGAAATAGAAACAAAGTAGAAACTTAACTGATTAGTGAAAGGCTAAACAAATTGTGGTATATGAATGTGATGGAATATTACTGAGCTGTAAGAAACAATGAATATGAATAGTTTATGGAAGCAGAGGAAGACTTACATGAACTGATTCAAAATGGCGTAAGCAAGAAATCAGGAAAATCAGGAAAACAAAATGACTACAAAAATGGAAAGAACAAAAAACCCAAAGTTGGTTGCTATGTGATAGTTATAATGTTCAAGTTTGACTCCAGTAAAGAAATGAGAAAATATACTTCCTTCTTTGTAGAGGTGGGGGACTATGGGTGTGACACATTGCATATACTATCAGACTTGGCCAATGTGTTGGTTAGTTTTCCTGAGGTTTTTTAATCTTTTTTTTTTTATTCTTTGTTACAAAATTTGGACAAAAGGACAATGGAATCGGGAGAAATATAACTGGATATAAAGGTGATGTAAAAATAAAGATATCAATAAAAATTTAAAGGATATTTAAAGGAGATTATTGGTGACCTTTGAGAAAACAGTTCAGTGCAGTGGGAGGGGTGGAAGACAGCAAAGCAAAAGGGAAGATGATGATGAAAAAAATAGAGGCATATATTTTCAAATGAAGGAGAGGAAAGTTTAATTAGAAGTTAGATGGAAAGGTCCATTGGTCAATCAATCAATAAACATTTATTAAACACATCCTATGGGCCAGACATTGTATTAGACCCTGGAAAGTGTAAGAAAAGCTTCATGCAAGTATAAGAAAAACTTCACAAGGACTTTCTATTCTAATGGAGAAGGCAAGGAGTACATATAAAAATAAATATGGCAGAACTATAAAGTAAATAAATCCAAATACATACAAGGCAGTGAAATAAATAGTAGTTTGAGATAGAAGGCATTAGCAGTTGGGGAATATCAAGAGAGTTATATAGTGTCTAAGCAGATAGTAATGCATCTTTAATGCCATTCCCACTGATAGGAATAGAAATGATGAGAATAGAACAAAAGGAATGTCAGGTCACAGTAAGAGCCCAGCAGAGATAGGCTATGATTCTTCTTTCTTAGTGTTTCCCAAAACTATTTCTTTACTTCTAATTCTGATGCTACCAGTCTAGGTTTGTCCTTGCTACCTCACATTCATAGGTTCTTATATTTTAACTTTATGTACTGCTGTTTAGTCTCTCTTCCTCTGGCCACTTCCTATTTCCTTCCATTCTTTCTGATGGTCAAGTTAGTCAACAAGCATTTGTTAGAGATTATTGTGTGCCAGGTACTGTGCTAAATTTTGGGCATATTCAAAAAAGCACAAACATGACAATCTTCTTCTGTTTCTTGTCAACCAATAATTTTATTCTCAGCAATTTTGGGGGGATCACTTCCAGTTTTATTGATGTATTTTGTTTTTATATGACATACATTTATGGATTACCCTTACCCCCACTCATTATTATTGTCTCACTCATTTTTAAAAAATGAACAGAAATCTATTTTATCTCCCTCCCACTCCATCCTATTAGAAGAAAAAAAAAGAAAAAACTCCCAATAAATTTCTTATGATAAATATGTAAAGTCAAACAAAATCATTTATTTTTTATGTTCAAGTATTTATAATGGGTATATTGGGCATATATATGTTAATTATTAAAAATAAATTCATTGTTACCTTTCAGTAAAATTTAATTTCCTTCCTTATTTCTTTTAAGCTTATTTTTTTTTGCTTTTCCTTTGTTTGCATGAATGCTGGCCCCACCCCTGTTATTTTTATGTTTTTATCTTAGACATAATATTTTTCTCTGACCTCTTATTTTAACTCTCTGAGAATCTTGTTCTAAGGCTGCCATCAGATTCTGAGAATACATCTTATAAAAATCATATTGTTGGATTTTGCTTTCTAATTCATTCTGCTACTCTCTTCCATTTTATGGGTGAGTTCATCCTAATTACATGTACCATTATGATAATTAACTGTTATTTCCCTCCATTTTGTTATCCTATATTTTTTCTTCTATATACTCAACTCCCTATTTAAGTTATTATCCTTTCTTTTTTATCTTAACATTTTTTCTTCACTGTTCCCTTTCTAAGCTTAAAGTTTATATTGCTTATAACTAATCTCTTCCTGAGTCTACTATTCTTCTTAAATTTGTCTTTTCCCTCTTCTTGTTCCTATTTGCATCTTTGTTGAACTGAATGTATTTCTACATTAATTTCTGTATGTATCTTCTACTCTCTTTGACCACTTTAGAGCAAATTGAAGTTTAAATAATACCCACTTCTTTCACTCCTTCCATATCTACATATAGTTCTACTTTTACAACTTAATTATATATCTTAACAATTTCCTCCATTATTCCTCCAATTTCCCCTTGATATATCCTCTCTATCCCTCCTCCCTTTATTATAGGAGATAACATTCTAATAAGGGAGACAACATTATATTGCTTATATGGTAAATGAGAAGTAATCACAGAAGGAAGACACTAACAATGACGGAAACCAGGAAAGGCCTCCTGAAGAAAGTGGAATTTAAGCTAAGTCTGGAAAGTGGAAATAAGTAGGGAGAGCATTTTAGGTATAGGATATAGTCAATGAAAACTTCCTGAGTTGAGAGATGGAGTGTCCTATAAAAGGAATGATCAGAAGACCAATGACATTAAATCAGAGTGCACTGGGAGGAGGAAAGAATAAGAAAACTAGAAAGATAGGAAGGAGGGGTCAGAATATAAAGAGTTTTAAAAGCCAAATGAATGATTTTATATTTGATCCTGGAGAAAATAGTCATTAGAGTTTAATGGGTATGTAGACACTTCCTAAAGGGAAGGTCACTTTACCAACTAATCAATTGTTTTCTTCATTGCTGCATTGAATTTGGAAAATAGTCTTCTAAGTCATTCTGGGACCTTCTGTGGACAGTTTCAGATGTGAGATCCCCACCAGAATTCAACAATACCATCACTAAGAAAGATAAATAGAGGATGGATTGGAATGGGGAGAGATTTTATACAGGGAAACCAATGAGAATGCTATTGCAATTGGTCAGGCATAAGATGATGAGGACCTCCACCAAGGTGTTGGCTGTAAAGAGAAGAGGATGTGTAAGGAATATGTTGTAAAAGCTGAAATAATATAACTTGGCAACACATTAGAGATTGTGGGGTGAGTCCAAGAAAGAAGTTGAGGATGACACCAATGTTCTAAAGCTAGGTAACTGGGGGAATGGTGGTGCCCTCTACTGTAAAAGAGAAGTTTGGAAGAGAGACAGGTTTTCTTTGGAAGAGATAATGAATTCTATTGAATTGGTTTTGGGAGTTGTCTTTGCTCTGGATGCCAAGAGAGAGGTAAGGTTGGACAGCTAAGTAGAGATTAGGGCTAGATCTGAGAATCATAGGAGAGATGATAAATGAATCAATGAACTGATGAGATTACCAAATGAGATAGTATGCAGTGATTCTTAAAACTGAGGTTTATAGAATTAACATTTTTTTTGATAACTCTGCTTTAACATAACTGGTTTTATTTTTAACCCTGTGTATTTGTGCATTTAAAAATATGATTCTGAGAAGAGGTACATAGTTTTCAAATCCTTTGTTTTGATATCATTTAGAGTTCCTTTACATCCTTTCTTCTCTTCCTCCTCCTCCAAAAATCATCCTTTATAACAAAGAGCTTTTTTAAAGCAACTTTAAGTTCCTAAAGAACCTAAAAAAAAAAAAAACCAACCACATCTTACTTTAACAACTCTAAAACAGAAGGGCAAGGGCTAAGCAAATGGGATTAAGTGATCTGCTCAGAGTCGCACAGTTAGGAAGTGTCTGAGGCCAGATTTGAACCCAGGGACTCCTGATTCCAGTCTCAGTACTCTATCTACTGTGCCACCTTGCTGTCCCAAAGAACTTTTTAAAAAAGAAAAAAGAGGAAGAAGAAAAAATGCTCAACAAAATTCATCAACACATAGTCTATGGTCAAGATACAATAATTAAATGCCTACTATGTGTTATTGCTAATAGAGTTAAGTGCTATGGATGCAACAAGAAAAAAAAACACAGTTCCTGCCCTCAAGGCGTTCATATACATAGTATGAACAGATAATAATTAACAGAGGGAAGACACTAGAATTAAAAGGGATAAGGAAAAGTTTCCTATGGAAGGTAGGATTTTAGATGAGACTTAAAGGAAACCAGGATAGAGATGAGAAGGGAGAGCATTCCAGGAATGAGAGGCAGTCAAAAGAAATGCCCAGAGCTAGGGGGAAGATAGGTGGCTCAGTGGATGGAGAGCCAGACCTAGAGATGGGAGGTCCTAGGTTCAGATACTTCCTAGCTGTGTGACCCTGTTCAAGTCACTTCATCCCCATTGCCTAGCCCTTACCACTCTTCTGCCTTAGAACCAATACCCAGTTTTGATTCTAAGACAGAAGGTAAGAGTTTATTAAAAAAAAAAAAGAAATGCCCAGAGCCAAGAGGTAGAGTGTTTTTGTTTATGGAACAACCAGGAGGCAAGTGTCACTAGATTGAAGAGTACATGGTGGGGAGTCAGATGAAAGAAGACTAGAAAGGTTGGAAGAGTTTAGGTTATGGAGGGCTTGAATACCAAACAGAAGATTATATTTTTGATCCTGTAGGCAATAGAGAGCCATTGGAGGTTAGTTATTGAGTGGGAGGAATGGTGACATGATTGGATCTGTGCTTTAGGAAAGACACTTTGGTAAAATGAACAGAGGATGGATTGGAGTGGGAAAAACTTGAGGCACGTATACCAACTAGCAGGCTATTGCAATATACAGAAAAATGTGACAGACAATATAATATGCAATGTCACATACCCATGAACCCTCATGTCTGCAAAGGAGTTCATGAAGGTATCTTCTCAGACCTCCGCTTTGGGATCAAGTTTGATTTTTGTACCAATTCATATTTATTAAAGAGAAGAGTTGCCTTGCTAAAGGAAGGATACCTCTTTTGCATTCAAGTACAGTGGTCCCTTCCACATCATGGGGATTAGGGGAATAGCATCCCTGTAATCTGTGCTACTTTTTTGGCCCTCGCTTCATACCAGAGGAGTCTGAATTATTTCCTTTTTCTTTTATGGGGTATTGACAGTAAGAGAAATTGTGTGTATTTTTGGTATTAAAAGATGTTGATGTTCCACAATACTATATGTATATTTTATGCATTTTTGAGTTTCTAAATTTCTTCTGCGTTGTCTGTGGCTTCCACAAAAGTCCCCCCAAATTCTCATCTAATTTCTCATGCCCACTCATGATATAGCAAACCCATGTTAGAGTGAACCTGTGATATCTGCCATCTAGCAAAACCATGATGGGGAAACCATGATGCAGATGGGATACATACTATATATTCATTCATTCTAGCCCGAGAAGACAGAGCAGATCTTCCCCCTAAGAAGGATAACTTCCTTAGTGGAAAGATAAGCATATAATGAGCTCTTTCAAGATGTCCACCCCTGGGAATCCTGAGAAAAAGGCTCTTTACTCTGGAATTCACGACTTCCCATCTCCTGCAGGAATTCATATCTACAATTCCCATCTCTTTTGCTCTTCCCTTCAATAAATAATTTTAATTAATTTTAATTAATTTAATTAACCTCCAATAGGCCAGGTACCATGCGAAGTGCTGCAGACACAAATAAGAAAAACTTCTTCAATATCCTTAATCTTCTGCTCTCTACAAGGTCCTTCCTTTCGGTCTTCAAAATATGTTCCCTTCTCCCAAACTTAAAAAAAAAAATACTGCCCCCCCCAACCTGGTAGCTATTGTCCAATCTCTTCTGTCTGCTGCCAAAGCCTTTCAGAGTGTGACCTACATAGCTAGTCCCTCAACTTATTGTTCATTCCCTTGTTAAAAGTGATTTATTAAAAACTTAACATTGAACACCGATAAAATGAATTAAACTAGCTTAGGAACTATTTGCATTTAAATGCATTTCCAAGCATAAAATATCATAGCAACTTTTCAACTACTTCCTCTCAGACTTCATCAGGGTTTTTTTCTGTTTTCCCATTTAATCTAATTCATTTTTTCCTCTTCTGTGAATAGAGTCGAGAGGCAGCTGGCATAGTGGATGGGTAGCTGGCCTCAAAGTCACCATGACCTCAGCTCAATTCCTGCTTTGACACATAATGACTGTGTGGGCTCTAGGCAAATTGCTTGGCTTCTGAGTGCTTCTAGGCAAAGAAAGTGCTGACCTGCTTTGGTAGTCTGCATTTATTAAGTACCTACTGTGTGCCAGGCCATTTGCTGGTGCTAATAAAGGCAGGCAAGACCCGTTCCTGTTCTCAAGAGGGTCACAGTCAAATGCTGGCAGCAGCGTATGAACAACTATGTTCATACAAGAGACAGACAGTATAAATGGGAGGGAATCTTAGAGGGAAAGGCAAGGGAATGAACAGAGAGAAGACCTCCTACAAAAGGAGAGATCTGAGCTGTATCTTGAGGAAAGCTAGTAGACTCAGGAAAGGAGGGACAGAATTCCTGCCCTAGGGGATGCCCAGTGGAAGGGCAGAGTTAGCAGATGGGCAATCCAGTGCAAGGAAGAGCAAGAAAGGGGCAGTAAGGTAGCACAGTGGATAGTCAGAAGGACTGGGTTCAAATTTGGCTGCAGACATATTTATGGTATTAAAAGATAAAAGATGTTAATATTATATAATACTAAACATATATTTCATGCATTTCTGAGTTTCAAAACATATCTGTAATCTGTGGCTTCTGCAAAATTCCCCAAAAGTTTTCATTCTAATTTCTTATGCCTACCCATGATACAGCGGGTGGCCCTGGGCAAGTAATTTAACTCCATTTGCTTAGTCCTCATCACTCTTCTGTCTTTGAATTGATACTAAGACAACAGATATTTTTAATTTTTTTCAGTTACATGTCAAAATAATTTTTGATTGTTTTCTTTTAGGATTCAGATTTTCTCCCCCCCCTCTCTTTCTCTCTCTCTCTCTCTCTCTCTCTCTCTCTCTCTCTCTCTCTCTCTCTCTCTCTCTCTCTCTCTCTCTCTCTCTCTCTCTCTTCCCTATCTCCCCCTTTCCAAGGCAGTAAATAGTTTGATGTAGGTTATACCAGTGATTTCATGCAACACATATTTCCATATTGCTCATATCGTGACAAGACACTTATCACATGTACAATAAAAAACTCATGAAGGAAATAAAGTGGAAGATGGTATGCTTTGATTTTCATTCCGACTCCAACCGCTCCTTCTTTGGCTGTGGAGAGCATGTTATCCTGAGTCCTTTGTGGACATCTTGGGAACTTACTTTACTGATAATGGTTTAGTCCTTCACAATTGATTATCATATAATATTTCTGTTACTGTATTCACTGTTCTTCTGGTTCTGCTTACTTCACTTTGCATCAGTTCATATAAGTCTTCCCAGATATTTCCAAAGTCCTCCTGTTTATTATTTTTTTTAATGGCTCAATAGTATTCTATTACAGCCATGTACTACAACTTGTTCATCCATTCCCCAAGTGCTGGACAACCCCTCAACTTCCAAGTCTTTTCCACTATAAAAAGAGTTACTAAGAATATTGAAGGTAAGTTTTTTTGTTTTGTTTCGTTTTAAAGAAAAAGCAAGAAGGTCAATGGTGTTGGATCACAGGACATATGGAAGGGAACAAGGTAGGAGGGGACGAGGCTGTCAAAGAAAGGCTTTAATCATAAAACAGAAGAGTTTCTATTTGTTCCTGGAGGTGAGAGGAATCCACTGCAGTTTACTGAGTAGGGAAGTGATGTGGTGAGAACACACTTCAGGAAGGTTACTTTAGCAGCTTAAAGGAGGATGGACTGGACTAGGGAGAGACTTGGAGACAAGGAGGCCCACCAGGAGGCTACTTTAATAGTTCAACCATGAGGTGATGAGAGCCTGCACACCAGGCTGGCAGAGAAGGTGATATCCACAAGAGCTGTTGTGAAGGATATTTGGTGTTCATGTGGGTAAGGAATCAAGGATGACAATGAGGTTTCCAGCCTGGGTAACTGACAGACTGGTGGTACCTTTGGCATCAATAGGGAAGTTAGGGAGAGGGAAGAGTTTAGAGGGGGAAAATGAGTTCTTTTTTGGAGAATTGACTTTGAGATGTCTACAGGGCAAGCCTACAATCTGTGATGTGGGACTGGGGCACTGAAGAGGGATTAGGACTTATGGGTAGATCTGAGAATCATTAGCATAGGAATGATCATTGAATCTACAGGAGCTGATGAGATACTGAGGGAGAAGAGAAGAGGATCCAGGACTGAGACTTGGGGAGGGACACCTTGGAGGAAGGAGGAAGTATATCATTTAGCAATTTCCTATTTGAACTTTTTTCCAAGTTAACTGCTTTTATTCTCTTCACCTAAAATCATTTTTTACATTTTATTTTCCGATTAATAAACATTTATTTTCTTTCCCTCCCATCTTCCCCCATCTAAAGCAGAATAAAACCTTTGTAACAGGCAGGAAATGTCAACCAAAACAAATTCCCACATTGTCCAAGTCCATGAATGTGTGTCTAATTTTGCATATTTGGTATATCACCTCTTTTGTCATGAGATGGGCAACTCATCAGTGGTCTTCTGGAATCCTAGCTGGTCATTGTGTTGATCAGCACTTTTTAAAAAAATAATAAACTCTTACCTTCCATCTTAGAATCAGTATTGTGTATTGGTTTCAAGGCAGAAGAATGGTAAGGGCTGGCCATTCAGTTGCCCCAAATCAGCACTCTTAAGTCTTTCAAATCATTCCTAGCTAGGGGCAGCTAGATGGCTCAGTGGATAGGGAGCCAGTCAGGAGGTCCTGGGTTCAAATCTAGCCTCAGACACTTCCTAGCTATGTGACCCTGGGCAAGTCACTTAACCTCCATTGCCTAGCCCTTACCTCTCTTCTGCCTTAGAGTTCATTAATTCTAAAATAGAAGGTTAGGGTTTAAACAGATTGTTCTTAGCTGCATATCACTTAACTAGTTCCTTAAGCTCTTCTTAGCTAAGATAATCACTTAACTAGTGCCTTATCTGGGTACAAAACTCAATTATTTCTCTGTTGCTAAAGGGCTGGAAATGTTCTTGGTGCCTTTCTGTGCTCTTTGGACAAAGCCCTGGTCACCCTCCCCTCCCCTCATTATAGTTCCCTCCCCTGGGGAGCTCCTGCGATAAGGATTAAGTGAGATATGTTTGTACAGGGCTTTCTCAATTCCAAATGTCACAGGGCAGTCTCTGAAAGGGCCTTTTGGGAAATGGGCTCCCTTGGGGAGATTTTACAGGTGATCTTGACCTTGACAATGAACAGGCTTAGGGAGAGCACCCTGGGAGAGTTGGGTTCAGATCACGAGTCAGGCTAGGGGCTGTTTTCCTGTGCCTAGGACACCCATCTCCATAGCACCTAGTTATCAAACAGAAATGAAGAAGGAAGAAAGGAGAAAAAAGTTAATTCCTAGATTAGTTGATAAATAACAAAGACACAGGAGTAGCCTTTTGAACTCATGACCCTGGCATCCTGGCATCCTGGCGTCCCAGAATTCCAGGTCCTCAGCCATTGTAGCATTGATGGCCTGAGGATTGAGGGCTGACCTTCAGGCATATCCTTTAGAACCTCAACCCAGAGAAGGAAGTCACTAGACAATCAATCAACATCTGTACAGGAGCTTGGTGGGATTAATGCTATATTCTGAGGCTACCATCCCGGAGTCCAAGGTCCGTAGGGGAGATTAGAAATGTTCTTACATTTCCCCCTGCTCTATGTTTGAAGTAAATATCTTTTTCTTTTTTTTTTTAAATAAATTGATGAGGGGCAGTTGGGTATCTAAGTGGATAGAGAGCCAGTTCTGGAGATGGAAAGTCCTAGATTCAAATGTGACCTTAAACACTTCCTAGCTGTGTGACCCTGAGCAAGTCACTTGACCCCCACTGCCAGCCCTTATTGCTCTTCTGCCTTGGAACTAATACACAGTATTGATTCTAAGATGGAAGGTGAGGATTAAAAAAAAATTAAAATAAATAAAAGTAAAGTGATGTCAAGTGGGTAAATGGATATGGAGTACTAATCGATGGTCTCCTAACAATGGGAGGAACACCACTGGTGAGGCTGGAGTCTGTATCAGTAGAGAAGAGATGCCTTAACCCCTCAGGTGCCCCTCTGGCACCCTAAGAGGCCGTGCAGTGGCTTGGTTCTGGGAGAGAGGCTCAGATCATTCATATTTTACATGTGCTTCCCCTTCGCCACATGGTGGGCCCACCAGAACTAGTTGGGGAATGTCTACACTTGTTCCACAGTCTTTCCAAGTCACTTTCTTTCATTTCAGCAGAGCGTGCTTCTTAGCATCATCACTCAGACAGACAAAGTCCTGGGCCCTCTGCCCAGACACCCCCCTTTCCCTCCCTGATCCTTAACACCCTCCAAAAAGATGCTACCAAATTTGCAATTCCTCTAGTAATGAATGACCTCCCTTGTCTCTATACAAGTCTGTATTGGAGAAAACGAACATTGACCTCTGTTGCTTTGAATTACTTTTGCCAGTTTGATGGGTAAGAGATGACTCCTCTTAGCAGTTTTCATTGGTATCTCTGATTATTCGTGGGGTTGAGATTTTTCAACTATTTCTTCTCACTTTCAATTTTTTCCTGCCCTTTAAAAAAAAATCCCTACTTTTTGTCTGACAATCAGTACCGTATATTGGTTCCAAGGCAGAAGAGTGGTAAGGGCTAGGCAATGGGGGTCAAGTGACTTGCCCAGGGTCACACAGCTGGGAAGTGTATGAGGTCAGATTTGAACCCAGACATTCCTGTCTCTAGACCTGGCTCTCACTGAGCCATCTGGCTACCCTCAATTAAAAAAATGTTTTTAAAGCGTCAGACTTGGGGGCACCTGGGTAGATCAGTGGATGGAGAGCCAGACCTAGAGACGTGAGGTCCTAGGTTCAAATCTGGCCTCAGCTTTGTGACCCTGGGCAAGTCACTTGACCCCCATTGCCTAGCCCTTACCACTCTTCTGCCCTGGAACCAATACACCTATTGACTCCAAGATGGAAGGTGAGGGGTTATATTTTAAAAAATAAAATAAAATAAAATAAAAATAATTAAAATAAATAAATAAAATAAAAAATAAAAATAAAGAGTCAGACTGGGGGGGGGCAACAAGGGACTGACAGGAGGACAACAAGAAAGTGAGCTCCATGAAGTGAGGGAACGTCTACCAAGATAAATTCAAAATGGGCAAAAGACTTAAATATAAAGAGTGATATTATAAGTAATATGAATGTAGACTAGAATAGCTGTCAGATCTATGGGAAAGGGAAGAATTGAAGTTAGGGAATGTCTTGCTTTTCTATTTGTATCCACAGTGCTCAACCACTGATCCATCCTTCCATTTGTCCATTTGTCCATCCATCCATCCATCCATCCATCCATCCATCCATCCATCCATCTGAGAACCAGCTCAGAGATGGCTTCTTCTATGAGGCCGTCTCTAGGAATAGCTTTCTTTTTTGCCTACCACACTGGAAATCTGGGCAGCCCACTTGAGGGCTTTAATTACATGCCCCCTTCTCCTACGGGGCACCCTGGAACACCATGATCTCTGAAGAATCAGAGCTTCAGGTCATCCAAAGGGCAATGGAGAGACACATGATGGGTGTGAGCAGGCTGGATTTCCAATAATAACTTGAACACAATTAAGTGACCTCAAAGATCTCATCAAGGAAATTTCTGATTGCTTGGGCCAGGCAAGTGACAAGATTGAAGACTAACAGATGGATGGCTCCAGAGCTTTATCAGGACCTGTGAAATAAGGGAAGAGTCAGCCGGAGACCTCCAATGCTACGGATGGATTCTCTCTGGGAAAAGGATGGGAGGACACAGATAAGAAGCTCAGCAGAATGAACAAGTATGGCGGATGACTGCAATCTGTACTAATAAAGCATAGCCTCCCTCAGTGAAATCGCAGATCCACTAACATTAAATAAATTAAATAAGTAAATCGTTCACCGTTCTTTCCCCGGTGTTCAATTTATCTACTGCAGACTTAACCAGCTAAAGCGTTTTAAGTACTTTTGGTCATGGGACCCAGTTCTAAATGTTGAGTTTACAAATACTAAGAATAAAACCATTCCTGACCCAGAGGAGCTTACATTCTTTTTTTTCAAACCCTTACTGTCCATATTAGAATCAATACTGTGTATTGGTTCCAAGGCAGAAGAGTGGTAAGGGCTAGGCAATGGGGGTTAAGTGACTTGTCCAGGGTCACACAGCTGGGAAGTGTCTGAGGTCATATTTGAACCCAGGACCTCCTATCTCTAGGCCTGGCTCTCAATCCAATGAGCTACCCAGCTGCCCCCCATACATTCTTTTGAAGCTGGTTGACACATGAGTATTGACAAACATATAGGATAAATATAAAACAAATACAAGATTAGTGAAACAGAAGGTAGTTATAGAGGGAGAGCACTTGCAACTGGGGGGGATCAGGAAAGGCTTTGTGGAAAAGAAGTGCCATCGGTTGCTCTCCAAGGAAGTGATTCTCCTAAGGGGAGGTGAGGAGGCAGTGCCTTCTAGGCATGGGAGATGGCCAGGGCAAAGGCATGGAGATGAGAAATGGAGTATTGTGTAGAGAACATAAAGGATGATTTGTCTGGATTGAAGCATGCAAGAAGGGGAAGATTACAAGGTTGGAAAAATATAGAATGAGGTCAAGTGACAAAGTTGCAAAGTCCCAAACAGGGGAGTTAATGTTTTATTCCCGAGGTAGTAGGGAGCCATTGAAGTTTATTAAGTTGGAGAGAGACCTTGCCAGATTGACAAATAAGGAAAATCATTTTGGTAGTTCTGTGTGTGTGTTTGCCATTTCTTTTGTATCCCCAGAATTCGTCATAGTTCCAGGCACGTAGAAGGTACTTGTTGACTTATTGACTTGTGGGATGGATTGGAGTGGAGAGCGACCAATTAGGAAGCTCCAGGTGGGAGACAATGAAGAACTGAACTCTGGTGAGGGCTGTGAGTGAAGAGGAAGGATCCATACAAGAAACGTTATAGAGTAGGAACAACAGCAACCAGCAATTAACTGGATATGGGAGATGAGGGAGAATGATGAGTTGAGACCATCGCCAGGGTTACGGGACCGGGAGACCAGAAGAGTCTTTCCAACAAGATTTCAAAGTCTTCGGGGAGGCAGGAGTCATGCCTCATACTTTTTATATAATCTATTAATTATCCACGGGGAACATAATAGCCACAAGCACTCGCCTTTCAATGACCCTATAAGGCAGAAGAGGCTCTTTGCCCACAACAAGCCTGGGAGATAGGGTGTAAGCACTGCATGGTCCTGTTTTAATTTCTCAGTGACTTCAGTGTTGACACTATCCAGGACATAAAGTTTCCAAGGGCTGCTGGGAAGCTACCTTGGCATTTCACTCTCAGGTCCCTCTTCAGCCCCTACTGAAGGAGGAGCTGAGATGATCTTGAAAAGGATTTGTCCAGCGAGCTCCTACCTCAGGCCCCGCGTCCAAGTTGAGGCACACTGAGGGACTCTGGCTGGCCCGTCCACTCTACGGTCTGTCCCAGGGGGACTTGCGTTTCTTGTTCTCATATAATAACGTCGTAAGCAGCACACTCTCTTCAGTCAAGGGCCAGTGGACGAGCATTAATCACAAGCACTTTTGATAATATGAAGGTTCGATCTGTCCAAGATTTCCAGGATTGGAATTCTCAATCCTTTTCTCGTTAGGGACCCCACGGACAGACGGTCGGCGAAATCTAAGGGGCTCCTCAGCCATGCTCTTAAATGCCTACATGAGATGACCCGGGCAATCCATTAGAGGGAGATCAGAATCTCATTATCTGAAGTCTGTCCATGGGCTCCAGGTTAAGAGCTGCTGCCCTGGGGTGTGAGTTGCTGGCCTGAAGTTCACACTCATGCCTGGTGTCATCCTGAAGCACCCCAGGAACTCCAGGGGCTCCCTGTCTCTGGGCATCAGTGGCTTGAATGACAAGATGGAAGCTTCTTTCCAAAAGCTGATCCTGAACTCATTCTTTTCTTCGTTGACCCTAACCAGGATGGTACCTGAAGGCACAGCAGGGACAATGACTCTCAGGAATAATTTCCTTTAAGGCTTCTTTGTGTTCCGGGCAGCTGGGTAGCTCAGTGGATGGAGAGCCAGGCCTAGAGATGGGACGTCCTAGGTTCAAATCTGGCCTCAGCCACTTCCCAGCTGTGTGACCCTGGGCAAGTCACTTGACCCCCATTGCCTAGTCCTTACCACTTTTCTGCCTTGGAGCCAATACACAGTATTGATTCTAAGACGGAAGGTAAGGGTTTAAAGACTTCTATGTGGATATAAAATAGGGAAACTGTGCCATGTGCCACCTTCTGCCTCCAGCACCCCAGGTTCACTCCCAGAGGCATGAGTGGCCCCCTGCCATTCTACTGGGCTCAGGTAGCACTTACTGCCCCCCACAGACATACCTTGAGCTCAGTAGGATGGGCTTGTGGCATTGCTGTGGAGGAAATTATTTCAGGGGCTTCATAGTGATAGTTTCCTCAGTTTACCTCTCTATTTCAATAAGAAACAGTTCATCAGTTTATTTAATAAGTAACAGGTTTCCTCAGTTTACATATTCTATTTCAGCCGTTTCTGCCAGGAAGAAGATGCTTCAGAGACCACACTCCAAGCAGGAATCTCACCCCCTTCCCTATTCAGCCTCTTCTCTCCTCCCTCCTGTCCTCCAAAAACACATTTAGTGACTATATCGAAATCCTCTTAATTTGACTAAGGAGCTAAGGGAGAGCCTGGCTTGGGCTATGAGGAAAGATTAGAGAAGCTCAACGTCTATCTTTGGCTAGGTGACAAGTGAGTGTGGACAGCCCAAGAGCCCCATGGTCTCAAGTGGGCGCACAATTCCGAAGGAGGGCCAGGACTGGCCATGAAACGAGTGGCGCCCTCCCCGGAGCAAGGAAGGCCTTTCGGAGCAGTGGGAGGGAGAACATTTCTGGGTGGGACTCCAGTGGGAGAGCCATTTCCCCTAGGCTGGGTGCTAGAAACTCCCCAGGCCTCCTGGGCTCTTGCTTTATGGTCTTCGAGACCAAAAGAGGTTGCCAGGGGATGTGCTGGGGAGTTGGAACAGAGAGAGCCTGGGAGGCATTTCTGGAGGGGTTATTTATAGGATGAGAGAGAGGAGAAGGGTAGAGGCTTGGAGAGCTCTGAAGGAGACAAACAGTTGGGATCCAGAGCAAATGGAGACCTTCCCTGCTGCCCGCTAGGTCCCCCTTCCCCCGCCCCACCCCCCGGAACTTTTGTATTTAGTTGGCGCACATTTACTTTTATACATATACATAGATATACACACATATGCCAAATAACAAGCATTCATTGTTTTTTTAGTTTAAAATTCGGAATTTAAAATCGCATGTTCATGTACACAGTCAATTCAGGTTTTTTATTTTTTTTAAGTTATATATACATATAACTTTCAAAATATCCTCCTTGTTTATGAAGCAAACACTTACTAGGCTTCTACTGTATGTAGGTGCTGTGCTGGGTGAAGCAGGCTCTTAGTAGGCACCTACTATGTGCAGGGGCTGTGCTGGGAGCTGGGTGAAGCAGGCTCTTAGTAGGCACCTATTGTGTGTAGGTGTTGTGCTGGGTGAAGCAGGCTCTTCATAGGCACCTGCTGTGTGTAGGTGCTGTGCTAGGTGAAGCAGCCTCTTAGTAGGCACCTACTATGTGCAGGTGCCATGCTGGGAACTAGGTGAAGCAGACTCTTCGTAGGCACCTGCTGTGTGTAGGTGCTGTGCTGGGCAAAGCAGCCTCTTAGTAGGCACCTACTATGTGCAGGGGCTGTGCTGGAAGCTGGGTGAAGCAGGCTCTTAGTAGGCACCTATTGTGTGTAGGTGCTGTGCTGGGCAAAGCAGCCTCTTAGTAGGAACATACTATGTGCAGGTGCCATGCTGAGAGCTGGGTGAAGCAGCCTCTTAGTAGGCACCTACTATGTGCAGGGGCTGTGCTGGGAGCTGGGTGAAGCAGGCTCTTAGTAGGCACCTATTGTGTGTAGGTGCTGTGCTGGGTGAAGCAGGCTCTTAGTAGGCACCTACTGTGTGTAGGTACTTTGCTGGGTGAAGCAGTCTCTTCGTAGGCACCTGCTGTGTGTAGGTGCTATGCTGGGTGAAGCAGGATCTTTGTAGGAACATACTATGTGCAGGTGCCATGCTGAGAGCTGGGTGAAGCAGGCTCTTAGTAGGCACCTACTATGTGCAGGGGCTGTGCTGGGAGCTGGGTGAAGCAGGCTCTTAGTAGGCATCTACTGTGTGCAGGGGCTGTGCTGGGAGCTGGGTGAAGCAGGCTCTTAGTAGGCACCTACTGTGTGTAGGTGCTGTGCTGGGTGAAGCAGGCTCTTCGTAGGTACCTGCTGTGTGTAGGTGCTATGCTGGGTGAAGCAGGCTCTTTGTAGGCACCTACTATGTGCAGGTGCCATGCTGAGAGCTGGGTGAAGCAGCCTCTTAGTAGGCACCTACTATGTGCAGGGGCTATGCTGGGAGCTGGGTGAAGCAGGCTCTTAGTAGGCACCTATTGTGTGTAGGTACTTTGCTGGGTGAAGCAGCCTCTTAGTAGGCACCTGCTGTGTGTAGGTGCTATGCTGGGTGAAGCAGGCTCTTTGTAGGAACATACTATGTGCAGGTGCCATGCTGGGAACTAGGTGAAGCAGGCTCTTAGTAGGCACCTGCTGTGTGTAGGTGCTATGCTGGGTCGAGCAGGCTCTTTGTAGGCACCTACTATGTGCAGGTGCCATGCTGAGAGCTGGGTGAAGCAGCCTCTTAGTAGGCACCTACTATGTGCAGGGGCTGTGCTGGGAGCTGGGTGAAGCAGGCTCTTAGTAGGCACCTACTATGTGCAGGGGCTGTGCTGGGAGCTGGGTGAAGCAGGCTCTTAGTAAGCACCTACACATTGTGCTAGGAGCTGGGGACACAAATTAAAAAATACTACTCTTGCCCTCAAGGAGCTTACATGCTAATGGGGGAGATGACAGACATACCACAAACATAGAGAATACAATATATAGACATATTACATAATACTCATGTATTTATATAAATACATGTATATATTAAAATCACATGCAACATATGTGGGAATGTGTCAATTTACCCCCACCCAAACCCCACAATCTAAGCAGATACAAGATAATCCTGGCAGCTGGGGGAGCAGGAAAGCCCACTTGCGGAAGATGAAGGAAACCAGGGACTCCAGGAAGTGGAAGGGGAGGACAGAGAGCATCCCAGGCATAGGGAACAACCTAGGCAAAGGCTTCGAGATGGGAATGAGGAATAGCAAAGAGGCGGGGATGGCTGGACAATAGAGAGTGTAGAGGGCAACACCAGGTAATAAGGCAGAAAAGCAGAAGGGAGTCAGATTGAGGAGGACTTTCGATGGCAAACAAAGGAGTTTCTATCTGTTCCTCCAGGTATTTGGGAGCCGTTGGGGTTTACTGAATGAAGGCAGCATTGCTGGGAAGACTATGACAAATGTATATAGTATACAATGGACAGCTATATTGTATACCTACTCGTGTATCTGTATAAATATCTGTATACATTATATATCGTATTCCACGTATATACATAGTATATATAGCCAGCCTGCCCTTTAGGGAATCGCTCTGGAAGGTTCACTCTGAAATGGGGAGAGACCAAAAAAGAGGTTCCTGAAGCCCAGATGAAAAGGGATAAAACTAGGATCAGGTCTGGGTGAGTGGAGAGAGAAGGTGGCAAATAAGAAAGTTGTTGTGACCATAGAAACAACAAGAATAGGCAACAGACTGTATCTGTGGAGGGATCAAGAATAAGGCATCCCAACAAAATGTAAATTCCTTGAGGGTGGCGATTGTCATATTTTTGTCTCTGTGTCCCCAGCACCCATCATAGTGCTTGGCACATAGTAGGCATTTCATAAATACCTGTTGACTGATTGCTTTTGATTAGATTAAAACAATTTTGTGACTTTGTTGACCCATCCAACTACCAAATAGAAGTCCAGATTTTAAAGCTCAGATTCAAGAGGCTGCAGGGAGGGAAATATACTTGCAGATGTTTCTGGGGGGCTGAGGGGCAGCTCTCTAAGTCATTTCTAGCTTTCTAGAGAGCCGTCTGACAATATGTAATAGGAGCTAAAAAACTATTCTTGTAGCTTTTGACCTGAATCTTCCACTTTGGGGAATAGACCCCAAAATATCTTAAAGGGAAAAAAGTGATCGGAATAAAGATGTTCACCGAAGAGCTATGAATAGCAAGAAACTGGAAGTGACCCAACACCCCCACAATAGGGGAATAGTTATGGAAGCTCCTAATGACAGGGAATGTCAGAATGGGAAACGTTCATAGAGCACAGAATGCCAGATCTGGGCAGGATCTTAAAAGCAGAATGTCAGAATGGAAGAGATGTTGCAGGCCACCCCGACTCTTGGTCTAGTGCTGGAAGGGATCTCAGAGGACATCTAGTCCAACCTCTTCATTGTATAGATTGAGGAAACTGAGGTGGGAGGGTGAAGTGATTTTTCTGCAGCCATATACCACAGAATGGTAAGTTGATAGGCATAAGGGGCAGCTAGGTTAGAGAGCGAGGTCTAGAGATGGGAAGTCCTGGGTTCAAATGTGATCTCAGACACTTCCCAGCTGGGTAACTCTAGGCAAATCAGGTAGTCCCCATTTGCCTAGCCCTTACCACTCTTCTGCTGTGGAATCAACACACAGTATTGATTCTAAGATGAAAGGTGAAGGTTAAAAAAAAGAAAGTCTATTAAAAATGATAGGTGGGGGTAGCTGGGTGACTCAGTGGATTGAGAGCCAGGCCTAGAGATGGGAGGTCTTGGGTTCAAATCTGGCCTCAGACACTTACTAGCTGTGTGACCCCGGGCAAGTCATTTAACCCCCATTGCCTAGTTCTTACCGCTCTTATTGATTCCAAATTGGAAGGTAAGGGTTTTATAAAATAATAATAATGATAATAATAATAATAAAGAAGATATTTGGGGGCAGCTGGGTAGCTCAATGGATTAAGAGTCAGGACTAAGAGACAGGAGGTCCTGAGTTCAAATCTGGCCTCAGATATGTCCTAGCTGGGTGACCCTGGGCAAGTCACTTAACCCCCATTGCCCAGCCCTTACTGCTCTTCTGCCTTGGAACCAATATAGAGTATTGATTCCAAGACAGAAGGGAGAGGTTTAAAAAAAAATGATAGGCATAAACCCCCCAGAAAGGACACTGATGAAGAGAAAGGTTCCATATGCATCAAAATATTGATAGTGGCATTTTCTGGGGAAGCAAAGATCTGGAAACAAAGAAAAGATCTATGAAGTGAGGAGTGACTACGGGATCTTCTTGTGCTGTAAGGAATGATGAACCTGATGAATGGAGAGAAGTGGGGAAAGACTTAGATGACCTGATGGATGCTGCATGAAGAGTCAGAAGAATGATATACACAGTCACGACAGAGTCAATAGAAAGACCCACCATAAACCAACCAAGAATGAATGTTGCAAAATTACAAAGAATAAGCTCGGCCCCCAAAGAAGAGCGATGAGGATGCTTCCCTCCATTGCTTCATTTTATTTATTTATTTATTTTGTTTACACTCTCACCTTCCATCTTAGAATCAATACTGTGTATTGGTTCCAAGGCAGAAGAGTGGTAGGGGATAAGCTATGGGGGTTAAGTGACTTGCCCAGGGTCACACAGCTGGGAAGTGTCTGAGGCCAGATTTGAACCCAGGACCTCCTGTCTCTAGGCCTGGCTCTCCATCCACTCAGCTACCCAGCTGCCCCCTCACAAACAATTTTTAAATGAAATTTTATTTTTTTCTAGTAAGAATTTATTTTCCCTTCCTCTCCCTTCCCATTCTCCACTGGGAAAAGAAAAAAAGACAAAAATCCCTTGTAATAACTATGCAGAATCAAGCAAAACGCATTCCCCATACATCCAAAAATGCTGTCTCATTCTCTGCCTTGAGTCTACAGCTCTGGGCAGGAAGTGGGTCCTCTGGCATTCTGGTAGCTCTTGGTAGTGATCAGAGTTCTTAAGTCCCTCAAAAGGCTTCTTGCCTAATTGTTCTACAAGCAGGTCCCAAGTCCAGCTGTTTCACATTGCTGAAGGGCTGAAAATGCTGTCAGTGCCCTTTGGGCAAAGCCCTGGTGACTCCACCCAGTCAGGGCCCTCTCCGCTGGGGTGCCACCGTGATAAGGACTCAGTGTCGCAGGGCGACCTCTGAAAGGGCACCTTTGGAAATAGCAGACTTTCCAGGTGATCAAGACCTTGACAATGAATAGGCTCAGAGAGAGCACCCGGCCATCAGACACCGAAATGAAGAAGGGAGGAAAGAGAACGAAAGAAGTTGCACTCTAGACTAGAGTTCAAGTAATAAAGAGAGAGGAGAAGCTTCACTCCACTGAAAAGTAGCATAACATACTGGAGGACCTGGTTCAAATACCGCCTGTGTGACCGTGTCTGAGCCTCAGTTTTGTCATCTGTAAAATGAGCACATTAATAGCCAGAGCTACCTACCTCACAGGGTTGTTGTGGGGCTCAAATGCACTAGTTTTTAAAGATATGCCAAGCACTTTACAAATATTAATTCAGTCGAGTCTCACAACAACCCTGAAAGGTAAATGCTACGATCATCCTCATTTTACAATAGGGGAAATTGAGGCAGACAGAAGTTAAGTGACTTGCCCAGGGTCACACAGCTAGGAACTAAGATTTTCCTGGCCCCCAATGAAGAGTGATGAGGACGCTTCCCTTCATTGCTTCCTGAGTCTTGTACTCTATTAAGAGCTCACTGCTTGATTTGCCTAGGGTCATAGAGTTCTCCTGGTTTTAATGATCATACCTACTCCCATGATTCTCCGATGTGCTTACCCAGTCCCAACTCTTCTCTTGGCCTCAAGCTTCATATCTCCCAGGGTCTCCTAAACAACTTAAACTTGGCATCTCTCAAAACTGAGCCCCTCGTCTTTCTTCCCAGCTTCCCCATTTCCTATCCAAGGGTCACCAAATCCCCAAGCTTGCACCCTTGGCGTTCTCCTCCATCATTCACTCTCTCTCATCCCCCATAACCAGCCTGTTGTCAAATCCTGCTCTTTCTACCTTCACAACATCTCTCCTATACCTCCTTACTTCCATCTTTTCTCCTCCGATGTCACCAGCCTAGTGCAAGTCCTCCTCGTCTCATCCCTGGACTATTGCAATAGCCTCCTGGTTCCTGCCTTTCTCTAGTCTCCTCCATCCTCTGCTCAGTTGTCAAAGTGATCTTCCTATCCCCATTCAATCAACTCCAATGGCTCCCTATTACCTCCAGAATCAAATATGAAGTTCTCTCTTTTTAAGCCCTTACCTTCTATCTTAGAATCAATACTAAGTATTGGCTTGGTAAGGGCCAGGCAATTGAGGTTAAGTGACTTGCTCAGGGTCACCCAGCTGGGAAGATTTGAACCCAGAACCTCCCATCTCTAGGCCTGGCTGGCATCTAACATTGTTTTGAGTTTTCATAACCTCTCTCTTCCCGTTCCTGACATTCTGACTTTTCCCTGGCTGTGCTCTATCCCTGGACATTTCCCTCCTACCTTGTCTCCCCTGGACGTCCTTCCAGCTCAGCTAAAATCCCACTTCATCCAGGAGACTCTTCTTGGGTCTCCATAATGTTAGCGCCTTCTCTCAGGTATTATTTCCAATTTTCCTGACAATATATTGTTGGGACATAATTGTTCGCATGCTCTCTCTCCCACGAGATTAGACTATGTGCTGCTGGAGGGCAGGGATTGCCTTTTGCTTTTTTAAATTCTTAGAATAGTGTCTGGTATACAGAAGGAGGTTGATAAATGCTGGTTTAAAGTTTTTATTTTTTTTAAATCCTTAACTTTAATACGTTTAATACGTATTAAACTTTAATACACAGTTGTGAATGGTAGAAACAAGAGAAGCTGGCAACAGCTTTGATACGGGCGGTGTGGAATGAGATACACAAACTTTAATACTAAGTATTGATTCCAAGGCAGAAGAATGGAAAAGGGTTGACAATTGGGGTTAAGTGACTTGCTCAGGGTCACACAGCTATATGTTTATTGACACAACTAGTGTTCTCCGTTAAATTACCACCTCAGATCTTTAGATACGAACTCCCAAACTCTTTAAAGGCTGAAGATTTAACCGCTGAAGTTCTCTAGGCTCAGCGATGATGACTGCGGTGCTTCCCTGTTTTGACAGAGCCATGATCTTCTTCACGAAGGTTCTCCCTCCCCATCTTCTTCATCTTGTGTGGGCTCTCCTCCTCATCTCATAAACAGACCAGCGGATCTGCTTAATGCATGGAAGTCCTTCCTCCCATCATGGCAAGGAATTTAGTGGCAAGTTCTACTTCCCAGCCTCCTTCTCTAGCTCATGATGAGCTCTTGCCACTAAGGATAAGAGATCAGAGATTAACAGAGCTCCTGGGTCCAGGCCAGGGCATTTGCGGCCCCCTGGGCACTCCCAGATAGCTATATGAGTTGCTTATTAACCAGAAGAACTCAGGACAGGGTTATTGACAAAGCTATTTCAAATCTGGCCTCTAACACTTCCTAGCTGATGTGCCCCTGGGCAAGTCACTCAACCCCCATTGCCTAGCCCTTACCACTCTTCTGCCTTGGAACCTAGTATTAAATCTAAGATGGAGAATAAGTTTTTTTTTTTTTAAAGAAATGGGATTTGAATTCAGGCCCTTTGCCTCTCTGGGTTTCATATTCCTTTTTTTACCCTTCTGAGGTCAAATTTGAACCCAGGACTTCCTATCTCTAGGCCTGGTTCTCAATCCACTGAGCTACCCAGCTGCCCCCTCTAATGCATTATCTTGCTTCCAAGGAATGCTGCCCTTCTCCCCACCTTGACCAACTGGGAAAAAGGGTGCTGAGGGATGTATAAATGTTGGATCAAGAACCAAGGGATCTGGGTTCCACTAGTCCTGCCATTGGCTAGTCATGGGATCACAAGAGAGCCACTTTCTTCATTTTGATTCCCACCCTGAGCCAGCATTTTGGCACTCTGTGGAAAGGTACTTAGGTCCAGGCCAGGCCTCTGGGCTGTAGAATGGCTTCCCGCTGAGCAGAGGAAACACTTGACATTCTGCAGGGCTTAGCTGGCTTCAGCTGGGAGTCTCCAGCAGGCAGGATTTCACGTCTTGGGTTTCAAGTCTGCTCCAGCTGCAGTGAGGGGAAGCAGGGTGGGAAAGTTCTTTCCTCTGGCCTCCTTCCACCCCAAGGATGGCTGTGGGAATGGGCAGCGGAGGGGCCCTGGTGGTGGCGATGCTTTCCCAGAATACCACAGATGTGGCCAGACAGCCCGGTCTGGTGGAGGCCTTGATGGGAACAGAGAGGAGAAAGAATGCTCTTCTGACTTTCCTGTTCCCACCCCAGCTCTGGAAATCCTGGGGGGCCACAGACTCCAAAGGGCAACGTCTGCCTTTGATCAGAAAGCCTCCCAGAAACCTCCAATACTCCACTGGTGCCTCTCGGGGTTCTGGGAGTCTTCCCTTCATTCCCCCTTTTCCTTGCCGCCTTAAAAGGGAGGCTGGAAAACGAACACTGTAGGAGCCTGGAACATAAAAGGGTAGAGATCACAGGCACTTCGGTTCACTCAGTGAGAACAGAGAGATGAAAATGAAACAGTCCCTGCGCTCAAAGAGCTTACAGTCTGTGTACTCCAAATAGTATAGGGAAAAGAAATGCAATCAATCAACAAACATTTATCAAGCACCTACTGCATACCATGTCCTGTGCAAGTTCCTGGGGATACAAAGAAAAAAATGTAAAAGATCCTGCCCTCAAATTGTTTATACTCTATGGACTGTTTGGGTCATAGACTTAGAGTTAGAAGGGACCAGAGAGATCACTCCTCTTCCTCTACCTCTCTCCTCCTCCTCCCCCTGTCCTCCTCCTCCTCCTCCTGTCGTCGTCGTCGTCGTCGTCGTCGTCGTCGTCGTCTTCTTCTTCTTCTTCTTCTTCTTCTTCTTCTTCTTCTTCTTCTTCTTCTTCTTCTTCTTCTTCTTCTTCTTCTTCTTCTTCTTCTTCTTCTTCTTCTTCTTCTTCTTCTTCTTCTTCTTCTTCTTCTTCTTCTTCTTCTTCTTCTTCTTCTTCTTCTTCTTCTTCTTCTTCTTCTTCTTCTTCTTCTTCTTCTTCTTCTTCTTCCTTCTTCTTCCTTCTTCTTCTTCTTCTTCTTCTTCTTCTTCTTCTTCTTCTTCTTCTTCTTCTTCTTCTTCTTCTTCTTCTTCTTCTTCTTCTTCTTCTTCTTCTTCTTCTTCTTCTTCTTCTTCTTCTTCTTCTTCTTCTTCTTCTTCTTCTTCTTCTTCTTCTTCTTCTTCTTCTTCTTCTTCTTCTTCTTCTTCTTCTTCTTCTTCTTCTTCTTCTTCTTCTTCTTCTTCTTCTTCTTCTTCCCCTTCTATCTAACTCTTAAGATAGAAGGGCAAGGGCTAGGCAACTGGGGTTAAGTGACTTGCTCAGGGTCACCCAGCTAGGAAGGGTCTCTCCATTTTACAAATGTGAAAACTGAAGCCCAGAGTGGGAAACACATTTGTTCAAGATCATCCAAACAGTATGGGCAGAATTGGAATTTGAACCTTTGTGGGTTTTAAAATTAATATTCAATAACTAAGTAGTATATTTTAAAGGTTTTATTAATAATAACTAAAATAAAACTAAGACCTAACTCATCTGGGGTTACAAGAGTGAGGGAGGAGATATAGCAAACTTAAATACAATAATGTGACCACGCATGTACAAGAAAGGAAAAGGGAATTTTGGGAAATGTAGTCCAAGGGTTCAAGATTCTAATTAATACACCTTGGACCTCTAACTCCACAAGTAACCCTCTTCTCACTGCAATATATTGCCTCTGAATCTCAATAATAGTTAGCATTTATGTAGCACTCTAAGGTTTGCAAAGTCCTTTATAAATAACATTTGATTTGATCCTCTCAACTCCCCTTGGAGATAGGTCTAGTTGTTATCATCTCCATTTTACAGATCAGGAAACTGAGGTTCAGAGAGATTAAGTGACTTGCTCAGGGTCACACAGCTAGTAACTGCATGAGACTTGATTTGAACTCAGATCTTCCTAACTCTGAGCCCAGTGCCCTTTGTACTTATGGTGCCCCCAAGTTGCCCATCCTCTACCATTCCATTACGTTAAAGACATAGTTCACTTAGATTTTGGTAAAGTATTTGACAAAATTAATCAAATAAGAAAGCATTTTAAATGCCTACTATATGCTACCCATCGTGGAAGGTGCTGGAGTGCAAAGATAAAGGCAAAGCATCCCTTATACTTAAGGGTTTTATATTCTAATGACAAGATGGAGAGATGAGGATTGGACAACGGTAGAGTAGGAGCCAAGCTCTGGACACACAGAGTGGTCATGAGCTCTTCCGTGTCAGTCTTCAGTGGCGTGCCACAGGGTTCTAGGCTTGCCTTTGTGCCACAGTGTTTATTTATTTATTTTTTAGCAGTGATTTGGATAGAGCTGAAGCTGATACATAACTGGGAGGGTTAACAGTCATGATTCAAAAAGGGACGTATATTTTTTTCATTTATGGATTGTAGAGTGCCGCTGGGGTCCCATCCAGTGCCTAGATTCTGTGAGCTCCTCTCTTGCAATCCTTGATGTTTATGCACAGACTGCATCAAGCCTGTGCAGCGGTTACAATCACAGGACCTCTGAATGGGTAGAGTCCCCAAGGATTCGTGTGCTGGACTTCGGATGTGGAAAGAAATTCAAGCCCTCCAGAGTCTCATGGAAAAGTACCTACAAACTCTAAACAGAAATGCCCAGGGAGCTGTCTTCTTCAGGTGGTCAGAGCTGTCACATTTGGGAAAAGCAGACAGAGAAAGAGGACTTTCATCATCCTTTGTCCTCATATAGCCTCTTTTTCTAAAAAGTAAAGTATTGATGTTTGTTGTTTTTACATCTCCTACATTTCCTATTGTATCCATCCTCCGATTCCCTCTCCAGAAAGCCATCTTTTAATGAAGAAAAAAGGGCAGCAAAACTAACCAACATAATGAAAAAAATCTGATATTTTCATGTCCTCCATAGTTTCTTTCCTTCCTTCCTTCCTTCCTTCCTTCCTTCCTTCCTTCCTTCCTTCCTTCCTTCCTTCCTTCCTTCCTTCCTTCCTTCCTTCCTTCCTTCCTTCCTTCCTTCCTTCCTTCCTTCCTTCCTTCCTTCCTTCCTTCCTTCCTTCCTTCCTTCCTTCCTTTCCTTCCTTCCTTCCTTCCTTCCTTCCTTCCTTCCTTCCTTCCTTCCTTCCTTCCTTCCTTCCTTCCTTCCTTCCTTCCTTCCTTCCTTCCTTCCTTCCTTCCTTCCTTCCTTCCTTCCTTCCTTCCTTCCTCTTTAAGGCATTTAACCATGTGCCAAGCACTGGCTCAGGATGCAAGTACAGGAACTAATCCCTAAATATTCTAATGGAGGCAAATATGTATAAAAATGGATATACAATAAATACGAAGTGAATAAATATAAAAATGTACAATGTATCTCAAAGGCAAGTTTGAGAGGGAGGGCACTAATAGTTGAGGGGAATCAGGAAAGGCTTTACATAGAAAATGGTACCTAATATTTATTTATTTTATTTTTATAATTTTTATTACATTTAAAATATTTTATTTTTTTCTAATTACATGTAAAAAAATAACATTCATTTAAAGACATTTTCAGGTTCCAAATTCTCTCCTTCTCTCTCAGCCCTCTCCCATCCCTGACACAGCAGGTAATTTGATACAGGTTCTACATGTGCAATCATGCAAAACATATTTCCAGTTTAGTCATGTTCCAAAAGAAAACATAATTTTAAAAAATCCTGGAAAAAATAGTATGCTTCAAGACTACATTCAGACTGTCAGTTCTTTTTCTGGAGGTAGATCATGAGCCCTTCAGAATTGTTTTGTATCACTGGATTGCTGAGAAAAGTGAAGTCATTCGCAGTTGATCATCATACAATATTGCCGTTACTGTGTACAATGTTTTCCTGGTTCTGCTCACTTCACATTGCATCAGTTCATGTAAGTCTTCCCAGGTTTTTCTGAAAACATCCTGCTTATCATTTTTTTTTGTTTTGTTTTTAAACCCTCACTTTCTATCTTGGAATCAATACTGTGTATTGGTTCCAAGGCAGAAGAGTGGGAAGTGTAAAAATCTCAATAATAATATTACATTTTAAGAGATTTATTAATGATCATTAGAAATCAAGGAATAAAGAAGATACAAAATAAAGACCACATGCCCATGGCTGGTTAGCCATTTTTTGCCATTCCCACTCACCACCATCACTGTTGATTCTACATCAGAGAGAAGGAGCCTCCAAAGCCCACGCCCTTTATCCTCTGTCTATAGGAAATACATAATGACAGGAAGTCAGTGGGCTCTTGGGATATGTAGTTCTTTTTTTAGGGTAACAATTTTCAATCATACAGAAGGGCTAGGCAATGGGGGTGAAGTGACATCACAGACATCTAGGTGTCTGAGGATATATATCTATATCTATATGTGTATATTTTTAAACTCTTACCCAAGTCAGAAGTGTGGTAAGGGCTAGGCAATGGAGGTAAAGTGACTTGTCCAGGGTCACACAGCTGAGAAGTGTCTGAGGCCAGATTTGAACCTAGGACCTCCCATCTCTAGGCCTGGCTCTCAATCCACTGAGCTACCCAGCTCTCCCCTACCATTTCTTATAGCACAATAGTATTCCATTACCAAAATAGACCACCATTCAACTGTTCAACCATTCCCCATTGATGTTCATCCAATCTTTGCCTCAAGTAAACTATCTCATGCTCCCCTAATTTGCTTAGGATGTCACTTTATAGGTTTAAATATGTACCCATTTTGAGCTCAATGTTGGTCTATACCTAATTTCTGCCAAACTTGTCTAGTTTTCCCAGCAATCTTGTCAAATAGTGAATTATTGTCCCCAAAACTTAAATCTTTGCATTTATCAAATATTATATTACCAGTGTATTGTATACTGAGTCTATTCCACTGATCCATCATTCTCTCTCTTAGCCAGTACCAGATTGCTTTGAGGATTGCCAGCTTGAGAGCAACGATGTGGCTCAGACCTGGTCCGTATCTTAGGAAGGGTCTCTACGAGGTAGCAGTAAGGAAGGGTTATATTTGGGGCTTGTGGGATGGCTAGTGCATGGAGTATATCATAGCCACTGTTTCTTATATTCCTTTACCTTCATGTACCACAATCTATTTAGCTCCTCCTAATTGGTGGGCGTCTTCTTTCGCGTCTAGTTCTTTGCTATAAAAAGTGCTGCTATAAATATTTTGGTGTATATGGGGCCTTTCTGTCTTTGGCCCCTTTGGGACACATTCCTAGCAGTGGAATCTTTGGGTCAAAGAGGACGGATATTTTAGTCATTTTCTTTGCAAAATTCTAAATAGCTTTCCAGAATAGCCAAGAACCAATGTACAGTTCCACCAGCAATGCATTAGTCTGGTATTGCCGCTTACTCAAAAACTTCAACAAACATAATAGTTTTTTTTAAAAAAAGCTTTGTTCCTAATTGGACTGACAGGGAAACCGTTCTACGGCTGATACATTAGGCAGATGATAAGTAGCTTACGTCGGTGATGCAGTTGGAAAACTATAAAAATGCCACTCTTGATAATGACTAGGATAGAATCATATTAACTATTAAAGTGATCATTTTTCTCCGGTGAGGGACATCTGAAATGGAAGGAGGGCCATCGGCTCGCTTGGTGTGGCAGAGATGCCATGGGCTGCTAGAGGGGCTCACTTACTGCCTTGGGAAAGCAGCTGCTCTAAATAACTTCCAATGGCCCCTTCGAGTGAAAACATTCTGTAATTTTAAACAAATATGCTTATTTTGGGGAAAAAAATCAATACAGAAACAATAACACTCTGGGAGCCCTGCGCTGACCCAGGGGATATACTGAGCCAAGGAGACCCACCCCGACCCTTCCTGGGATCACACAGAGCAGACCAAATATCCCTGGAACTGGGGGTGTTTATCCAGTTGGGTAGTGTTCGGACCTCGTTCTTGTTTCCTTTTCACAGCAGCCTTTCCTGGGAAGTTCGCTCTAGACTAGATCAAGGGTTCTTAACCTTTCTTGTGTCACGGATCCATTCTTAGAATAATGCATGAGATTACAACCAATTCTCCTGAGATGTTTTTCTAAGCTCAGGGATCCCAGGGCAAGATTCTCTGGCCTCGACCCTTTTTCCTCAGACACTTCCCCAATCTTGCCTTTGACATGCCTGATTCCTCACAGTACAGTATTGCTTCTCTGCCCTCTGGCCATCTCGCCTTGACGTGGGCTCCCTAAGCAGCCTTTCTCAAGGTCACCATGGCGACAGGATGCTCACTGCCTTGCCCTCTCCTCCATCCTGAATTCAAGGGTATCAGGACAAAACCAGAGTTGATGGAAATTGAAGGAGGGAGAGTCCAGTCGTTGGGCTCCTGCTCTGGGGGTTTAATCGGGGCTAGTGGGGTTCAGAGAGGAAAAGGGCAGAGAGACCGTGTCTAGTATGATGCAGCTGGATCAGGGGAACCCGGGCCTCTGACCTGGCAGGAAAGATGGGTTAGGCAGCATACTAGCACGCCAACCTTTGCCCTTGTTTGCTCTCGGTAAGGGCAGTTCTGCCAGGAAGCCGACACTCCTCTCTTCTTGTGCCTCTGGCCCACGTTCCCGATGGATCAGATGTTCCCAACGGCCTGTGAGTGGGGGCACACTTCGCTGAGGGTGCATGGAGATAGCTGAGCACCTCTAGAGTGACCCAGAGGGTTTCTGGGGGATTGGGCTTCCATGTCTGAGCCCACCCCTAAAGGAAAGCTTCCACCTCCTGGCCTCTCGTCAGAGGGCAGGCTTATCATTAACCAGTTGGCCTCCCTTCTCCAAAAGCCTGGCCCTTTCCCAGGGCAATGGGGCATAAAACCACTTAGGTTGGGTGTCTAAGAGATTCGAAAGGGCAGTGTCCCAGGTACCAGTGGGGAGAGGGCAGGCTCGGAGCCAGCAAATCTCTTTTCGGGGTTTGCATTTGCTGCCAGTGAAATCATCAGCATGAGGGACTTAATTTTTTTTTTTATTTGAAACCCTTACCTTCTGTCTTAGAATCAATACTGTGTATTGGCACCAAGGCAGAAGAGTGGTAAGGGCTAGGTTATGGGGGTTAAGTGACTTGTCCAGGGTCATACAGCTGGGAAGTGACTTGAAGTCCGATTTGAACCCAGGACCTCCCATCTCTAGGCCTGGCTCTCAATCCACTGAGCTACCCAGCTGCCCCCAGCTTGAAGGACTTTAAAATGGTGGGGTGGGGAAAGAAGACCAGTCCCTTCTCTTGGGTAACAATCTTATTTCACAGGTGGTTAAAGCTGTAGCTGTATGGGCACACCTTCATGGTTCCCTCCTGGCTCTAAATGGATATCACAAAATAAGCTTCTTCCTCTCTCCAGATCCCATCCATAGGATCCCACACTCTTTATAATGATCTTATTTGATCTTACAATAACCCTGGGAGGTGGTGCTATTATTATCCCAATTTACAGATGAGGAAACAGAGGCCAACCGAGGTGAAGTGATTTGCCCAAAGATCACACAACCGGTCAGTTTCTTAGACTAGATTTGAACTTGGGTCTTCTTGGTTCCAGGCTCCATCCATGGCACTGTCTTGCTCCCCCTGGGCAGTTGTGTCAGAGATGAATGGGAGACGGGAGGCAGGAGAGACTCAAATCAGGAACTGGGAAAAATCCGTATTTTGACTCTTTTGCATTTTTCATCAATCATTCTGCATTCTTCAGTATTCTGAATGTTTACATCAGTCCATCCTGCTGTGACAATAGAATTAACTCTCCCTTTGTCTATTTTTAATCAAATTAAGAACTGAAAGTTCAGAACTTAACCTCTGTCTGCCTTGGTTTTCTCATCCATCAAATGGGGCTAATAACAGCACGTACCTGCCCGGATTGCTGTGAGGATAAAATGAGTTATTTATGGAGTGATATAGAATGCGTGAGCTCCTTGAGGACCAGGACCAGAGCTTGTCTCTTTCTGTATCCTCAGCACACAACACACAGAGTAGATGCTTAATTAGTGTTTATTGACCGCCTGGCATTTCTATAAAAGATCTGTGGCACAACTGGACAAAGAACCGGCTTCAGAACCAGGAAGACCAGGAAGGCTTCTGATCCACACTGGCTACACGTCTTTTAACTGCTTAAAAAAATAAGTTCTTAACCCAGGGGAGAAGGGTGGTCTGGGAACTCTAAAATAAAAAAATATATATACACACATATATATAATATATAAAATAAAAAGACTATATCAAAATAGTCTTTATAGTCTTTTGATAGTTTTTTATAAAGATGATAAAATATCACCATAGAAAAAAACTATATAAAAATTTCATATATTTTATTTATACATTATATAATAATATAGTATAATATTTATTTTATATATTTTATTTTTTGCATTTAAAAACACTTCGGGGGCAGCTGAGTGGCTCGATGGATTAAGAGCCAGGCCTAGAGCTGGGCATCCTAGGTTCACGTTCTAGCTGTGTGACCCTGGGCAAGTCACTTGACCCCCATTCCCAAGCTCTTACTGCTCTTCTGCCCTGGAACTGATACAGAGCATTGATTCTAAGATGGAAGGTAAGAGCTAAACAAATAAAATAACAGTATTCTGAGGAGAGATTTGTAGGCTTCATCCAATACTATCCAAGGGGTCGAGGGCAAAAAGAAGATGGACTCCTCTATTAAAAGCTATGAATTGCAGGGAGGTGTGACCTTCCCCGGCAGAAGGCGTTTTTTCACGGGGAGCTCCCTATGCTAATAAAGTCACAGATCTGGTCCCTCTTCCTATGCACCGCATTCCCTCTCCTTTCCAATTCCACCTCTGCTGGGACTTTAATAGCTGTGTAAACAGGAGTTGGTCACTGAGCTTTTTCATCTGCAAAATGGGCATAGTAAAACGTACTGGTCAACTCTGTCTCCACCGTAGTGGGTGGCATACAATCGGGGTTTAATGAATGCTTTGAAGCTTTCTACTGGCCTGGGACTCTTGTTGGGGTTAAATGAAATAATGGATGTTCAGTGCTCTGCAGACCTAAAACGCACTCCGTAAATATTAGCGATGACTCATGGAGGGGGACACACACGATTCCCCGAGAGATGACTGCCATGAAGAGTTTTCAGCTTTACAAAGCTGCCTCATTTTACAGATGAGGAGACTGAGGCTCCTCTTCCTGCTCCCCCCGTTAGAAGGCAAGCTTCTTGAGGGTAGGCACGGTTTCTCTTTCTGCTTGGGATGGCATCCCCTATCTCTGGGATCATCAAGTCGTGCAGCGGCTAAGTGGCAAGGTAGGGCAGCAGACCCTGCAGGACGAAGGCTCTGCCTCCATTTCTGTGGCGACATCTGGTTTTCCCCTTCGAGCGTCCAGTGGATGCTGTGCCCTGGTTCCCTGGCCCCCTTCACCTCTCCGAGAGCACGCTGGGGCAGAGAAAAATAGCCTTCCCTTCTCACAAATAAACAAAGCCTATGCATGTGCTCCAAACGTTGAGATGTATTAATAGCCGAGAGCTTGTTTTCCCATTCTGGTGTTTGTCCGGTTCCACTCAGAGGGAAGATAAGAGAACACACAATGTTCTCCTTCCACCCCCCCCTACCCCCGGGACAGCGAGGCAGGGGGCAGGGAGCGCTCTGTTTAAAGCTGTTCCTAATGCATAGACGCTGAGAAAAGAGCCTGAAAAGTTTATGCTCAGTTATCCTTGGCTACTGTTGCTGCTAAGCAGAGAAACTCGATATTGTTTAAATCTTCTAGGCAAAGGGTTGCAAGGCAACCTTCAAACAATAGAAAATACCCAAAACTAAAAATAAAGGCTCGGAAGGATGGAGATGGGGGTTTGTTTTGGGCAGCCTCTTTCTTGATTCATCAATTCCAAAATTGGGAAAGGGGAGAATCTCTGGACCGTTTTGTCTTTTTCTTGCTCAGCTCGTCATTCCTTCGTCTTGTTCTCCTTTTAGGAAACCCAAAGCCCCTTCTATCGACGGGTTGTCTCTTCCCAGAATCTCCGTTTTCAGGCAAGACTCCAGACTGGCTAAGTCTTCATTCCTGACTCTAGACCTGCTCCAGCGTCTCCTTGTCTTCTCAGCTCCCTCCAAGAACTGGAAGAAAGCCCACTTCTCATTTTGGAGATGAAGCAATTTAGAGACTTACCCAAGGTCACACAGGTAGAAAGGAACCGATCTGGGATTCGAATCCAGGACCCATTCCATTAACACCAACTAGGAGACTGGCTGAGATATTTGTTCTTTGACGGACTTTTAATAACGTACATTATTTCCATGAACTAATCCAAACTACAGTTGGGAAATGGGATAGTAGGGAATGGGGAGGTTAGAGCCAGAATCAAATATAAAATCCAGTGTTTTAAAGCCCTTCATAATCTAACCCCTTCCTATCTTCCTAGCCTTAATATAGCTTTTAAAAAAACTCTCACCTTCCATATTAGAATCAGTACTGCGTATTAGTTGAAGGCAGAAAAGTGGTAAGAGCTGGGAAAGGGGGTGAAGTGACTTGCCCAGGGTCACACAGCTAGGAAGTGTCTGGGTCAGATTGGAACTCAGGACCTCCCATCTCTAGGGCTGGCTCTCCATCCACTGAGCTACCCAGTCTTAACACAACTTGCAGCCCTCCGAGTAGCCCACGATACAAGGACGCTGGTTTTCTTGCTCTTCCTTCCTTGTACCAGACCTACCATCTCCTGCCTCTGGGAGTTCTCAGTGACTGCCTCCCACCCCCTACCTGGAAGGTTTCTTCAATTATCCGCTAAACCACTCTGGCAAGAAGGCCAACAACGCCTTCCTTCTGGGACTGCCAATTAATACTGGTCTATCTGGTTTGGATGAAGGAAGCATTTATGAAGAGGGTTCGAAGGGCTCAGAGCTGAGCACACAAACAGAGAAGGGAATCCCTGGGCTGAGGCAGTTCAGGCGACTTTCTGCCCTCTCCCTCGTCAGAACGGAGGCTCCTCGAGGGCAGGGACATCCTTTAGCCTTTTCTTGGGCTCCCTGGAGCCAATTAAGTGCCTGCCACCGAGCAGTGCTCCAGGGTTTACTGAAGGGAGCTGACCCAGTTTCTCGGGTGAGTCAGAGCCTTCCAGAGGTCCTCCAGGAGCATCCTGATGAGGGAGAAGCTGTATAGGGATCCGAGAATCCAAAGAGAGGGGAGGTGACCCTAGACGGGCTGGCACGGGTCGCTGGGAGGACTCAAACTTTTCTGGTAGGATGTGGCCCCTGCTGGATGGCTTAAAGCCTTTTTACCCATCTGCAAAATGGGATCTCTGGATGAATAAGATGAGAAGAGGGTGCTGAAGATCTAGGGATTGGGACGATTTTCTTTGACTTTTTAATAGATCGTTGAAGGGGCAGCTGGGTGACTCAGTGGATGGAGAGCCAGGTCTAGGGATGGGAGGTCCTGGGTTCCAATCTGACCTCAGACACTTCCCAGCTGGGTAACCCTGGGCAAGTCACTTCACCCCCATTGCCTTTTATTTATTTATTTTTACATTTTATTTCTTTTCAATTTAATTACATTTATTTTATTTACAACAAAAATGGCTTTATTACTCTTCTGCCTTAGAACCAATACACTGTAGTGATTCTAAGATGGAAGGGAAGGGAAAAAATAGCTCGAGGATTCTGCGGCCGCCCATCCTCCGCCCACCCAACCTTGGAGAGCTCTCTGCCACGATCTTGGGCTCCACAGGACTCTTCCCTCTTCATTCTGGAGGCACGCGGCCGCTCAGGCCTTCTTTTCTCCCATAACCTGTGGCCGCCCCAAGCGCTCGCTCCCAGGGTTCAGAGGGGAAAGGAAAGCTCCCGCCCCAGGGCGGTGGAGAGCCGTGGGACAGCGCGGTTGTTTGTTCCTTGGGGGGGCCCGTGGTCCGGCCTTCCAGGAGGGAACCTGGGAAAGCTCGAGTCCCGAGCAGCCCGGAATGCGTCGCTGCAGCCAGATCCAGTGTGTCCGCAGAGTCCAGGCCGCCATTTCTCCCCAAGTTCCAGGCCGCTCAGCCGCTTCCCTGCCCGGCGTCTCCGAGGAATGTAAAGGAAGCCGAGCCCTCTGGTTCCTGCTCTCGGAGCTCCCCGGTTCAGGGGAAGGTTAAAGTAGGCACCGGGGCAGAGGGAAGCCCCGAGGAGCCGGGCGGGCCTCGATCTTCTCCTCTGTGAAATGGGCGTGTTGTCCTTGGGGCCGCTCCTCCTGCCCAGGGTAGCCCTCCGTGACTGACGTGCTTCCGTCAGGCTGCCCCAGAGCCGGGTGCCTGCGGCGGGGACCCTTCTTCACACTCGGGGCTTCGCCAGCCTTCCAGGCACCACACAAGCGCAGCTGGAAGGGTAAAAGAAGGTTCCGCTGAGGAGAGAAGGGACGGAGGGAAGCAGGGGGCGGCCGTTCTCCGCCGTCCAGCCCAGCCTGCCGGCTCCCGGGCCAGCGGACGAGGCTCCTCCCACCTCCGCTGCCCATTTCCGCATTTGAAGCCACTTTATTTCCTGTCTTTACTTCTGGCCAGCCATCCACAGCGCCTCCACTCGGGGTGAAACATGCGCTGGGCCGTCCTGGGCCGGGCGCGCCGGCGCTCGGCTCACCCACGTCCTTCCTCAACTGCCGGCCGGGAACTGACCGCGGCCCCAGATGGGGCCTGAGCAAGGCAGACGCTGAAGGCTGGGCAGGCCTTCACTGGGCGGCTTGGCGGGGCCTAACAGGGCATCACAGGCACAGGAAGCACCTCGATCAAAGGCCTGGAGGTGGGAAAGTGAGGGACGCCTCTGGGGGGCCTCCGAGCAGTCCAATTTGGAGAGTGAAGGTTACTGCAAAGGCAGGACCGGAACCATGGCGTAGAGGGCCTCCTGCGCTAGTTTTTGTTGTGTGCCACTCTTCATGACCCCATTTGGGATGTTCTTGGCAAAGATACTAGTGGATTGACATTCCCCTTCAGCTGCCTAAAAACAACACAAAACCTTTTCCTTCCATCTCTGAGTCAATACAGTGTAGATCATCAGTCAGGGCTGGGCAAGGGGGGTAAGGGGACTTGCCCAGGGTCACCCAGCTGGGAAGTGTCTGAGGCCAGATTGGAACCCAGGACCTCCCACCTCTAGGCCTGACTCTCCATCCACTGAGCCACGCAGCTGCTCCCCATCTTCCATCTTAGAATCACTACTGTGTATTGGTTCTAAGGCAGAAGAGTGTTAGAGGCTGGGCAATGAGGGTTAAGTGACTTGCCCAGGGTCACCCAGCTGGGAAGTGTCTGAGGCCAGATTGGAACCCAGGACCTCCCTTGTCTAGGCCTGGCTCTCCATCCACGGAGCCCCCCAGCTGCCCTCTTGCAGCTTATTTTACAGATGAGGAAGATACAATCAATGGTGTAGTGACATTGCCAGGGTCTCATAGCGGTGTCTGAAATTGGATTTGAACTCGGGAAGCTCCGTTTTTCCGACTCCGAGCCCAGGGCTGGGTGTGCTGCCAGCAGCCTACTTCACAGCAGGCTGACTTTGGGAGCGCAGAACGTCCACCCCATACGTGCTGCCACCGACGCTGCTCTCCCTCAAGCACCATCTGACCCCGTGAGTCTCCTCCTCAGCCAATTGGGGGCGGCTTCCGATGGCCGCCAGGATCCAATATAAATTCCATCCCGAGCTCTGCCCAGCCTGTACTTCTCCATCCTATGGCCCACGTGCCGCAATCCTGCCAAGCCGGCTTCCTGTTCCTCACTCCTGTCCCCCCATCTTCCGGCCTCCATGCCTGGAGCTGGCCATCCCGTGGGCTGCCTGTCCGGGCACACCTGCTAGGACCTTCCCTCCTAATCTGTGTTGTAGTGACTTTTTTTGCATACGCACCCAAATTATGTCTCTATGCATCACGGGTCTTTAATATAAGTGAGCATATTCTATATTTTAGATTTAAACACATCCATCTACCTAGGACAGTGGAGAGCACAGCAGAGAGCCGAGTTCAGATGCCATCTCAGAGGTGTGACCCTGGGCAAGTCACTTCCCCTGCTCGCCTCCAGGCGCCTCCTCGGAGGAATGGGGATCCCAGGAGCGCCCGTCCCGGGGTTGTGGCCAGGGGCAGGCTCGTTGGCCATTGCTAGCGCTCATATAAATTCAGGTTTTAATTTGAAGATACATAGAGGTAATAAGTATGTTTTCATGACAAATAAATATATTTATAATATACGTAAATGTAAGAGTTCCAGGGTGACGGGGGGGGGGGGGTGGGGGGGGGGGGGGGGGGCGGCGGTGGAGGCAGCGGCACTCCCCCCCCCTCTGGCCAGGGGGGGCTCAGGGATAAGTGGAGGGGCTCAGGTCGTCCAAAGGCTTGCAGGCGTGCAGACATCATGGCCAGAGCTGGAAGGGGGGCAGCCAGGCCCCCGGGAAGAGGGGCTGTGACGGGGCTCCCGGGCCGGGCTGAAGCCGGGGATGAAGGCACCCGGGCGAGCCTGGCTAATGCTTCTACCACCGGAGCCTCCGGGGGCTCGGCCAAAGAGCCTAACTTGGGCAACCTCGACAGTAAATAGTTTATAGCTGAATAACCACAGACGCAGGAGCGCCAGGACTGGCAGCCAGGCAGGGTGTGAGCCGCCTCTACCCGCCCCCCCCCCCCCCCCCCCCCCCCCCCGTCTTTCCTGAGACCCCCGGAGGCAGATAGAGAGCATTAGGACCCCCATTTTTCACACGAGGACATGACGGCTGCTTGTGTAGCTTAGAGCGAGGAAGAGGCAGGGCCAGGACTCGAATTCAGGTCTTCAGGCCCTTTTCTGAACTATCACGCTGCCTTCTTTTCCCTTGAAAAAGAGCCCTGGTTCTGGGTTCAAATTTTGTCTCTGACACACCTGCCTCTGTCCTCCTTGGGCTCCAGTTCCGGGACCACTGAAGTGGATAAACCTCGCTTGAGTGTGATTGCTCTGCGCCCAGGGGCCCACATGCGCGGGCTAGAGGCCGTGGAGCTCAGCCTGCACAGTGCCCAAGGGGGCCGGAACCAGAGTAAAATAATTCGGAAAGGCTTAACAGAATGGAGACAACGTGTGGAGTTTTCCGCGTCACTCCGCGGCCAGCGGGACTCCCCCTGGACTGCGAGCGGTGCGCTGGGCCACCCTGGGGGAGGGGAGGCCCGGCTCTGGACAGCGAGAGGATCGACTGTTCTCCCAGAAGGTTCCACTGTGACAGTCCTTGCACCTGGTGCCCCTGGCCATGGCCGGAGGCTCTCCCAGAGCACTACTCCGGCCCCTGTATTCTCTACGGCTGAGGGAGATCTGACGACGCCGCGGTATGGGGGGACTTTGGGGTCATTCGCAAATATGGCTGTAGAAAAACGGAGAAAAGAAAAGGGGAGGAGGGGGAGCCGAAGCGTGCGTGAAGTCGGAACTTCGCCCAGCCGCGCCCACAGAACCAGTGCTTGGGGGAAAAGGAGCCCGAGGCGACGGGAGAAGGCCGGCCGCACGACAGCTCCTCTGGAAATCCGGGGCCGAGGCTCCGGCTGGCGCTTGCGCTCCCCGAACACGAGGATTCCCAACCTTTTGGGTGTCTGGCTCCTACGGCTGTCCATCCGCCGTCTGTCTCTTAGTCAATATAAAAGGCAACAGACCGCGGAGCACAGGCTTCCGGCCGCCCTGTGTCTGAGGGGTGGCAGCCACGGCGACTCCTCCCCAGAACCCCGGTGCTAAGTGCACGAAACGTGCCGAATGACCAAGGAAACGATCACGTTGAAAAGCAAGGATGCGGGGCAGCTCAGTGACTCGGTGGAGTGAGAACCAGAACTGAAGACAGGAGCTTCTGGGCTCAGATTTGGCTTCAGACTGGGCAAATCACACACCCTACTGCCTACTCCTTCGTGCGCTTCTGTCTTGGAACAAAGGCAAGATTGGAACAAACCAATATTGACTCCAAGAAAAGGTGAGCTTCAAAAACACACCAAGAGTTTCCCATATGTGAGCACAAAGATACAAACAGCGGAATTTCCAACCGTTCACCCGGTATTACCCAGAACTCCTCTGACCAGACTCTCCTACTGGAGGCCGTTCACACAGCCCAAGGCGGGAGCCCGAACGATGGACACGTGCCTGGCAGATTGAAGAAAATGTCTGCAGCCTCGAATAGTTGTTTTTCAGGTTTGTTTTTAACCTAGTATCAAGGATGGGTTATAACTGATTTCTAAAAGGTTCAGCAAGAACAGCGAGGTAGACTTCCTAGCTGTGTGACTCTGGGTAAGTCCCTTAACCTTGGTCTGCCTCACTTTCTTCAACTGTAAAACAAACTGGAGAAGGAGATGGCAAACCACCCCAGCATCTTTGCTAAGAGAAACCCAAATGGAGTCACAAAAAGTCGGACACAGCAAAGACAGATGCTTTTCTAGGATTCTGGAAACTAAAAGCAATGATCCCAAGTGGGCGCCTCCAGTATAAAGGGCTTGCAGGCGGTGACCTCGCTCCAGGTTTAGCAACAAGCGATAAGGGGTGAGCTTCTAATCTAAGGTTAAATAGTCTTCCTGTCGAGGAGACTGCCCTATTTTATGCGCCTATCTCAAGGGCGCCTGTAGGCTTAAATGAGAACATTTCATTTTACTTATTGTTAGAAAGTGCGTTTGCTTTTGTCCTGGACAGCCAATGTGCCTAAGAGCAGCACCCCAGTGACAGATTTCCATAGATGCTTAGCGCTGAAGAGTGAGAAATAAAGTAACAGATTAATTGTGTAATCAAACAATTCCTTTTCTTCTAAGGAAACATAGATGAATCTGGAGACATTTTAGAAGTGTGTTTAAGAAAAAAAAACCACCTTGCCAACTACATTTATCTTTGTTTCCTTTCTCTACTGATTGGAGAAATGAAAACAGTCCAGTTGGCCTAATTTTGCAATAATTTCCACTTCCTGGTCCCTGCCCAATTCTGCAACAAATGTAGAAAGGGAAAAGTTTAGTCTCTGACCACAAACGTCTTCATTATGTTAAAAGGGAGCGTTGAAAACCTGAAGCCTTCATCAAACGTTTCCCTTTGAAATGAGCCTGAAATCTGGCACAGGAGCCACCGGGTCATTTGTCTTCCTTCAGAGCTTACGACTGAGGTTATTTCAAGCAAATTCATCTGTTAACTAGTGTCACCATCCACCAGCTTCCCCTTTTAGCAAACTGGAAAGGTCACAGAATCTATCTTGTGAGGAAGGCGCTGATTCCAAGAGGCAAGAAAGGCTTTTTTGATCCCAATCGCCGACCAATTCCAAAATAGAAACATTTACGCTCGACTTTCACTGACAATCAGATGTGACATATGAAAAGACGTGTGCCGCTCACTGCCCTCACGAGAGAGATCAGCTGTGCGCCTAATCGCTTTGTAGCTTTCCTTTGCATCATGGGGGCCTTCACAAGCCACCACGCAGATGCTCCTGTCAATATCTGAAAGGTACGAGGCTGCCACCCACACGCTGTAGGTACTCGGCCTGGTATAAGATGCTAAAACCTGAACATGGCCCCTCAAGATGAACATCCAGGGTGAATGGCTAATCACGGCTGAGAGGCTTTCTCTCTGGCAAAGGTTCTCCACCTTTTTTGGAAGTCTGGCAAAGCCTACGGTTTCCTCAGAATAATGTCTTCTAAAAAAGTTATTTAAATTTATTATTTTTTAAACCCTTACCTTCTGCTTTAGTATCAGTCCTAAGATAAAAGAGCAGTAAGGGCTAGGCAACCGGGATGAAGTGACTTGTTCAGGGTCACACAGCTAGGATGCTTCTGAGGCCAGATTTGAACCCAGGTTGTCCTTTTTTTTTTAACCCTTCACCTTCCCTCTTGGAGTCAATACTGTGTATTGGCTCCAAGGCAGAAGATTGGTAAGGGCTAAGCAATGGGGGTCAAGTGACTTGCCTAGGGTCACACAGCTAGGAAGTGTCTGAGGCCAGATTTGAACCCAGGACCTCCCATCTCTAGGCCTGGCTCTCCATCCACTGAGCTACCCAGCTGCCCCCTGAACCCAGGTTCTTCTGACTCCAGGCCCAGTGCTCTATCCAATGTGCTATTTAGCTGCCCCCAGAATAATGTTTTTAAATGAGTAAAAAATGCCTAGGATTCCCAAGGAAACCAGTTATATTGAAATATGGTTATCAAAATGGACAAACGAACCAAGTTCCTGGACCTCCTGGATTAATAAGCCACAGCCAATAGGATTCATTCGGCTAAGCTCTGTGGCCTCCATTTTTTTGCCCAGAAGTAGAGTTTAGCTGTGTGAGACCGCTGGGAAGTGGGCAGTTCCATTTTCTTTGACAAAAGAAAATTCTGTCCATTCCCAAGATGCTCTATTTGTCTTAACAGTTGAGTGCCAAATGTACTTGGTGGGGCAAATGCACCAGTCTTGATTTAAAGTCCAATAAGGCTTCCATGATTATTATACAATTGCATCTTCTATCAGTCGCAACTAGGTATCACTGACATGCCAGAAACTAGCCTGTGATCAAGGGAACATACGATATTTTGGCCTATTAGTATTCTTACTACTATGAAAAAGATACTAAAGTTAAAAAAAAATCTACCTGTTGCGAGTGATTTCCAGGAGGCTAAGGCAATCAGCCTCAGTGAAACCAAAGGATGGAACCTCCCCAGGGAGTGATAGTCCTGAGCCAGAGAAACAATGGACAGATTTTTTTCCCACTAAGCTGGTCCCAAGACCTCTGAGAGGTGACAGCCCAGGTCATTGAATATTGACAGAACAGCTTGATGAGCTCATAGCACTTTCTAAAGTCTTAAGCAACTGAATTAATCTAAATTTCCTCTCTGAAAGGGAGAAATGAGTCACAATTGCATTTTTTAAAAAAATTCTTTGCCAACTCTAATGACCCTTTGAGAAATGACTACAACTTAAAAAGGTAGAAATCCGACCTGTCATTAGCAAGAGGAGTAAGCTTATCAAGAAAGGCGTGATACTTTAAGAAAAAAAAGTTAGAGGAGTAAATGAAAGAAAGGTACATAAACAGGGAGATAAAATAGGAGAAGAGGAAAAGAAAATGGAGAAGGGAAGAGCCAGAGGGAGAAACATACTAGATTTGTTCCCCATAGACAAACCTATTTTGATCTCACCCCGGAGAAAGACCAAGATAGAATTTATAGGCCCATAAAGAACATCCCTCATTCACTAGAAACCCCAAACATTTGGCTAAACCTGATTCTGTTTAACCTTGGAGGGATCCGAGTACAGATTTCTCAAGAGGCAGGCTCAGATAATAAGGTTTAGAGAAACTGCTCTGTGTGGCAGTTGCTGGAAATCTTTCCAGGTTGACAGAGGTACTTATTCTTAAGCAATCAGTTCCACTGAACATCAAAGGAAGCATTCATTTGACTCATAGAGTTTCTGGGGACAGAGAGAGAACTTGGATAGAGGTTCTAGTGCCAAAGCGTACCGGGACATACAATAAGTTTAACTGCCCCAGGAAACACTCGGATTCCTTTGAGCATTTGTTCCTAGGGAACAAGAGACAGGGTTCGGTTTTGAAAATGAAAGATCCTTCAGCTGGAGTTAACATTTGGACTAAGTCAAAGATGATGAAACTTAATGGGAATAAATATAAAGTCCGATGTTTAGGATTCAACAAAAATCCATTTCAAAAGTAGCAATGTAGCGAAGTGGAGAGAAGGCAGGCTGGGGGCTGAGGTCCTGGGATTAAGTTCTGGCTCTCTTAGGACTACTTAAGTGACTGTGAGCAAGGAGCTGACCCTCTCTGGTCCCCTGTAGGATAAAGTTGATGGACTACTTAATCTCTAAGTTCCTGTTCTTGTTAAACTTCTGTTCCCATAACCCTAGGATCCAATGTATGAAAAAAGAAAGGTGGTTTCAGTGGAAGACAAGTTCAATAGGAACTCAAGTCAACAGACATACTTTGGAAAGGTCACTGCTAAGCTAGAGTGTCTAGAGGAGCTCAACCAACATGGTGAAAGGTCTCCAGATTCTACCATATGAGGATCAGCCTAAGGAAGTGGAGACATTCAACTTGGAAGCGGGGATCTGTGCTGGGGACTTAGAAGATGTCTTCCATCATTTGAAAAGGCATCATGTGGCAGGAGGACTTAAAGTGTTCTCCTTGGCCCCAAAGGGCAGGACAGGAAGCAACAGATAGAAGTCAGAAGGAAGTATATTGAGATGCGATATAAGGAAACATTTTCTAACAAAGGAAAGCTGTCCCAAAGTGGAATGGATCAGCTCCAGAAATGACTCCTTCCTCTTCATGGAAGACTCTTCAAGAGAAAGAAAGCCCTTGTTGGGAATAGTTTGGAGGGAATCCATAGCCAGGTAGGGATTTGACTACTTGGTTCTGAGACCCTTTCCACCCCCAGATTCTGTGATTCTTCCATTAAACGCCCACTGACATATGTCAGGCACAATGCCAAGTGCTGAGGGTACAGACACAAATGAAAAACAATGCGACTTCCAAGGAGCTGATATTCTGCCTTTGGGATTTTTTTTTTAATTGTAGACTTTCAGACTTGGAAGGGATCCCAGAGACCATTGTGACTCAATTGTGTCAGGACAAGAAATCACTCTAGTGTGTGTGTGTGTGGGGGGGGGTCAAAGACCATCCTACCTTTGCTTCTAGGCCTCCAATAAGGAGGAATTCCCCATTGTTGCATGAGGATGTAAGATATGCATAAATAAACAGAGCACAAGGAAAACTGAGGCAGGAGAGAACCTTCACAAATAAGTGGGGAACTGCAGGGAAGACTTCAGGAAGCAGTGGGTTCTCCTTCACTAGAGGCTCGTAACCAAAGCCTAGATTGACAACTTGTTCAAATACTGATCGGATTAGATGGCCTCCTAAATTCCTTCTAACTCTGAAACTCTGCACCAGCTTTTGTTTGTAAAGATTCCTTGTATCTTAGCCTTCTGTAGACTAGAGAAAATCATCTCATCAGTGCCCCTCCAATCCAGGACCTCAGAACACAGGAATTGATTGGGGTCTCTCTACATGGAAATTAATAGTTGATTAAAAATGAATTCTCAGACTGTAGTACCAAGAAAAGTAAACTTTACTGCCCAGCCTGTACAATCCATTCGCCAGGGCATGATTACTTCCTGTTTATTTAAATGGAATGACTTAGCTTGGACTCTAGTTCAACATCTATAAAAGAATGAAAATTTACACAGGGAAGCCACACCCATGAAAAACCTGTTTGTATAAAAGAGTAAATGTCATATTTGAAAAAAAAAATAATCACAGGCTTTTGAATAAATGAAATGTGGCATAACACTGATAGAAAATTTCTGACAATTCAAAATGAGCATCACCAGTGACTTTTGGAAGAGTGGGCTTTAAAATGCCTTAACGAAGGGGTAAGTTTTGGTAATCAGATTTGTGAGTGATCACTTACGTACTGCTGACATCTTACTTGATTCCAAATCAAGTAACAAGATATTTTCCAGAACAAGGAATTCTTTAGTGTGAGGAGCAGGGCATGTACTTTTTATTTCCATGACGGTGTATGTAATTATGGAATCCTGGAATCCAAGTATGCCAGGGTCAGGGGGTACCCTGGAAACCCAAATGGTCAAATGGCTATTTCACCAGGAAATTCTTCTGCAAACACCTTTCAGGTTTTGCCTAAAGACTCCCAGAGAGGGGGCAGCTGGGTGGCTCAGTGGATTGAGAGCCAGGCCTAGAGACAGGAGGTCCTGGGTTCAAATCTGGCCTCAGACACTTCCCAGCTGTGTGACCCTGGGCAAGTCACTTGACCCCCATTGCCTAGCCCTTACCACTCTTCTGCCTTGGAGCCAATATACAGTATTGATTCCAGGCCAAAAGGTAAGGGTTTAAAAAAAAAAAGACTTCCTGCTCCCTTTTTTATTGGGAATATCTCATGAGTCCATATTACCTGGGTAGACCTTTGTAAAAACACCACCACCATAATCTAGTCTATAATTAATTGCATACACCTTAGCTGCAGTGTCTTGGGCAATCCAAAGAAAATAGAAACAACCACTCTAATGCTCCTTCACCTGCTGGCTTCCCTGTAGTACTGTCCTCTCTCAGGGCCTATTATGATCCAGTTCCATGGCTGTCAAGGCAAATGAGAAGCCTCAGTTGATAAGTGAAAGACAGAAAAAATATTTTTAAAAACTCTAAATGCAGAAAAATGTTCCCCCAAAGACAGAAGAAACCTTGAGTTTCCTCAGATGAGATACAGAAAGCACACAATTTAACCTTGAGATTAGGGTGAGCAGGATTTCCCCCTCTCCTATAAGCTGGACAGGTGGCAGTGCCCCTTAAAAGGAATATGTCACAATGACCAAAGTCCTCATTTAGACCTGACATCAAGTCCCTGTGAACCCTGGCTTCCAACCAAACTTTTGATGTCAGCAACAAAAGACAAGGAATTAATTTCCAGTTATTCTTTGTTTTCCAGAAATACACAAACTATACACACACACAAACACACATATCTACACACAGACACACACGCATATATATATATATAATATGCACCTATATTTTTAGTATAGTTCAATTAAGGTTATAGAGAGGTAAGATTACAGAGAGGGGAAGCAGGCGTGCTTCAAAGTACATCTGGAGGGCAATAATTAAAAAGCTAATAGACGTATGTGGCAACAGAAATGGGGGGGGGACTAGATAACATTATATGTGAATGTTTTGCCATTTGCTGGATTCTGAGTGTTTGAGAAATATTATTCGGCAGACCCAGAGAAGTCCTAAATTGGAAAAGCAGCTGAGTCCAAGGTCGCCTCTGTTGTTTCCAAAAATATCTTGAAACAAACGCAAGAGGGGCACTTGGCTGAATGTTATCTGGACATATATAGTTTCAATCAAATTCTTTAAGAAGTGTCAGAATAAAAGTTGGACATTAGTTTGACACTCCCAAGTCACTGGCAAGTGCATCTCTTTAAAGGCTGAGAGTATCTTTGGCGGCTGTGAGAAGGACATGAAGACGGTTTATTCCCCCTCTCAGGAAAAATCGCCAAGTCCTTTGAAATAACAAAAGCTTCAAGGTTTTTTTCCACTTTCTGATCCCCCTCACCCCCCAACCCTGGCCCCGGCTCCACAGAAGAAATGGAAGAAATCTTACCAAATTTGGGGAGGGAAAAAAATCGTCCCACTAAAACCATAGCCTTTTGTCTTTACAGTTGCTTTTTTAAACCCCTAGCCATTGCAAAAAGTGATTAGGTACTTTTCAGAAATCTGGAGAAAAATTACTCCAGCAAGTGAAAAAAATAGAGAAAGTCGTGATTACACAGATTTGAAGTTCTGACTACCAGGCTCTCGCTGGACACAAAAAAGAGGAAAATATAATGTTATGCTCAAAATTACTGTCTCCCATTCCATTTCCTTGTCCTAGGATCCTTAATCTATCATGATAGTCTCCTACAGAAAATGATTCCTATCTTTGTTTATTCAACAAACATCAGGCACTTAACTATGTGCAAGGGATGGTGATAGATTCTGATTAGAGACCTTGGGTTTGCCCTTTGGAAGGTGGCATTCTAATTGAGGTCTTTCTTTATTTCCTTTATTTGTTTTTTAAACCCTAACCTTCCACCTTAGAATCAATACCTATGGATTCTAAGGCAGAAGGGTGATAAGGGCTAGGCAATGGGAGTTAAGTGACTTGCCCAGGGTCACCCAGCTAGGAAGTGTCAAAGGTCAGATTTGAACCCAGAACCTCTCCTCTCTAGGCCTGGCTCTCTATCCACTGAGCTACCCAGCTGCCCCCTCTATTTCATTTAAAAAGATGTGAGGTATACGATTAGGGGTTTTGATTTTAAGAGATTGCTCTATTACAGAAATGAATAATATGGAAATGGGTTTTGAGTGAGAATACATGTATAATCCAGTGGAATTGCTTGTCAACTCCAGGAGCAGGGAGGGGAGAAGGGAGGGAGACAACATGAATTATGTAACCATGGAAATATATTAAAAAAATAAAATATTAAAAAAAGAAATAGGGGATATTTAAAGATCATTTTAGTGATTTTAGACTAAGTGGACAATAGTAAAGTGGAGGCATTCTATCTTCAAATGATGTTTCCCACCTTATCTTCCATCCAGGGGAAACCTTCCTCTGCAACGGCACTGATCTTCTCACTGTTCCTCGAACACATCCTTCACATGACCCCTCCTCAGCCTTCGTCCCAATCACGTGGGTCCTTAAAGACCTTAATTCAAGTCTCCATAGTCTTCCTTCATATTCCAGCTAATGGTGAACTCTTTTCAACTCCCAAAGTCCCTATTATCTGCATCTCTCATTTAGTGCTTACATTGGCACTCTTTATTATATTTATTTTAAACCGTTACTTTCTCTCTTAGTAACAATTCTAAGACAGGCAAGAGCTAGGCAATTGGCTTCCCAGAGTCACACAGCTAGGAAGCTCCTGAGGCCATATTTGAACCCAGAACCTCCCAACTGCAGGGCTGGTGCTCTCTCCACTGAGCCGCCTCACTGTCCCACGTGACTCAACATTTGAGGCAATTCCATAAAAGGCGTCAGCTTGCACCAAGAGAAAGTTCTCCTCCGGGATGTCCCAATGCTGACAAGCTCCCAAGTGGATCCCCTGCCGCGCACATGCACACATTTCCCTTTGGTGTCCCAGCCCAGCGCCCTGCCCAAGGTGGGCCCTCACCCATCCTTCTCTGCCCTTGGAGCTCGAGCTCCATCTGCTTCTCCCATCCCCATCCTCACTGGCTTCCCTCAGCAGGATCACAGAATGGGCTGCTTGTCCAGTTCCTTTCTGCTTTGGTGCTGCTCGTGACCATCCTTTATGCAGAGGATCCCATCACCAGAATAACATCTTCCATCTTAGAAGGCAAGGGAGGGGCATTACCCATAAATCCTAGGGAAGTACTGCACATGGAGCTGATGCGCAAGTAAAAACTTAATCAATCCTCTTTTCTCAAACAACTAAGTGTGCAAATATGTCAGTATGGTTCTAAAAGCTTGTCTCAATAACAATAGTTAGGGGGCAGTGAGGTGGCTCAGTGAACGGAGAGCCAGGCCCTGAGGCAGGAGGTCCTGGGTTCAAATATGGCCTCAGACACTTCCTAGCTGGGTGACCCTGGGCAAGTCACTTCACCCCCACTGCCTGGACCTCACCGCTCTTCTTAGAGGTATCTTATTTGACACCTCTTGAATGGACACTTAGTATCAAAAAGGAATAGCTAGAACTCATAAAGCACTTGGCATGTTACTGGGGCAGCCAGATGGTGCAGTGGATCAAGGGCCCAGACTGGGACCAGGAAGACAAGAATCCAAATCTGGCCTCAGACAAGCATGGTGTGACTGCGAGTAAATCACTTAAACTTTTTTGCCTCAGTTTCCCCATCTATCAAATGAGCCAGAGAAGGATGTGGCAAACTCCAGGATCTTCACCAAGAAAACCCCAAAAAGGTCAGGAAGAGCCAGAAATGACTGTAAATGACTGACCAACCAAAACTTATGTTAACTCATTTGATCCTGATACCAATGACACTAATGTGTACTATTAGGATCCCATCTTGCAGATGAGGAAACTGAGGCTAAGGAGAGTGAAGTGTCCAGGTTCACACAGCTAGTAAGTATCTGAGGCAGAATTTAAACTTGGGTTTTCCTGACCCACAGGGTCACTGACACTATCCACAGTACCACTGAGCTGCCAAAATACTTTTTTTCGTCCACTGCCATAAAATTTTATTAAAAATCATGTAGTAAATTCAAAATATGACATCATGACACCCACACCCAAAAAATTCTCATGAGGGAGCAGGGCTATGGGGAGGGACCAGCCACCCTGCAACCCTGATTCACCTCCTACCTGTGCTGTCATCCTCTTGGCCCCAAGTACCAGTGCCTTGAAAGGCCATATTCTTCACTGATTCTCTTCTCTCATCCTGGGCTCTCTCCATTACCTCAAGGGGCCTGGGGAGCCACCCAGTGAACCCCTCCTTCCACCTCAAAGACATCTGCCAGGCCCCCTAAGTTTTCTCTTCTCCAGCCTACGGATCTGGGCCAACCAGTCCTCACCAGGATGCACTTGAGGCCCCCCTTCCTGCTCTTGGCTTCAACAATTGGATTTCTTTTTTTCTTGCTTTTTTTTTAAAACCCTCACCTTCCATCATAGAATCAATACTATGTATTCATTTCAAGTCAGAAGGGCTGTGAGGGCTACACAATTTGGTCAAGTCACCCAGCCAGGAAGTGTCTGAGGCAGATTGGAACGTAGGTCCTCCCATCTCCCAGCCAGACTCTCCATCCACTGAGCCACCCAGCTACTCCAGCAATGACTATTTTTCACAAAATGTCCTCTGTCCTCAGAACAGAAATAACACTTAGTCAAATGCTTTGCTAAAATAGAGGTAAAACCATATGGACAGATTTCTCTGATCTATTTATCTAGCCAAAACCTGTATCCCTTAAAAAAAAAAAGGAACTAAAGTTGGTTGGGTAGGATCTGTTTTTGCTGAAGCTAGCCTGACTCTGGAATCACACCATCTTTTCTAGATGCTCGTTAGCTGTTTCTCTAATATAATCCTAGGATTTTGCCAGAAATCAGTCATATTTAATAGCAGGTGGTTTTCTGTTTCTATCCTCTTCCCTCAAAAAACAACAACAACAACAAAAAAAAACCCAGGATGTTCTAAGCAGATAACTCTTATATCCACATCTCCAGGCCTAACCTCTGAGCAAGACCAACATTTTCAACTCCTTGCTGGGCATTTTCACTTAGATATCCCATGAGCACTAAAACACAAATCTAACACGCAAATCATCTTTTCCCTTAAGACCATCCTTTCTTCCAACATTCCTATTTCTATAGATAGCACCGTTCCCCTCCTAGTTAGCTAGTGTGAGGAAGAATGGAGTTCAAATTCAGCCTTAGACATTAGCTGTGGGGTTCTGGTAAAGTCATTTAACCTCAGCCCCCCTCACTTTCCTCATTTATAAAATAGGGACAATATTACTTACCTCCCAGGACTGTTATGGGGATAAAAGTGAAATTATTTATAAAGCAAACCTTCAGGTGCTATATCAATGTTAGCTATAATTATTATAGCTTTCCCTTCTCTTTCAAAGTCTTCACTCTCTCTCTTGCACCCTCCTCTTTGCTCTCACTTTATCACTCTAGTTCAGGTCCTCATCCCCCATCACCTGGATGACTATAAATGCTTCTGAATTGATGCTGATCATGTCTCTCCCATCTCGAGTCCATCTTTTGCATAGCTAACAAATTCATCTTCCTAATACTTGGGACTATGTTCCTGATCACTCAAAAAACTTTAGTTATTTCCCACTGTTTATGCAAACTCATTGGCCTGGCATTCAAAATCCTCCATGGTGTGCTTCTAACCAAGTTTTCTAGCCTTGTTTCACATTCTTCCCCTTCTACACCTATTATTACCCTGTATTCATCTGACTTCATGCATTCACCTTCTTTTCATGTCTTCCCTGTTACCCTCCATTTAAAGTAGTTGTCCCTCCTCGAGTCTCCTTAGAATGCTTTGGCTGAGTCTTATTGCCCACATTAACATACTCTTCCTGCCTTCTTACTGTACCACAATCTTCCTTTACCAAGATTATTTGGGATCTTGAAGTCCTCTTCCCCCATGTCAATGTAAAAAAGGAGTAGAGACCTTGTTCTTTTTCACTTTTGTGTGTATACACACACACACATTTACACATGAGTGCCTGAAGAGTGACCAGCACAGAATAGGCATGAAATAACTTTGTTTTATTATAGAACTGAAAGGCTAAAACCTAGCTAGTGGCTAGCCATATTATAAAAGGCTTTGACTGCAGATCATCTTTCAGAGGAAATAATTAGCAGTATAACTTAATCTGTATAATCATCATCACCATCTGTGTGATAATGGGGTTCTGCTTTATCTCTCACACATACACACTGAACTCTCCTCTTAAGTACAACTTACCTTGCTGATTTCTCTTGTCTAGCCTCAGCATTTCTACTTGGGGAGACAAGAAAAGTGTAAATTTTTTTTCTAGAGATTCTACGTGACTAAATAAAATATATTTTTTGATATTTTGATGGATGATTTTGTCTATTTAATTCCTCATGAAGTTTAAATCTGTACAAGTAGAAAGACTGAATATGAAGTTTCAAACCATTCCAAATCTATAATTACCATTTATTTCGATGTATCATTTGAAAGGTTCACATTTCAGACTATTTGATTTGTACCCTCAGGGCCCAATACAGCGCCACTATGCTGAGTGGGTGATTAGTAAATGCTTCGTGAACGGGGTTGTATTGAGTTTCAGTAGGTTTCTTTCCCTGGGTTCATGTTGAAGAGAACATGGTTGCGCCCTACACTAGCCTGGTTTTCCCCACTCTAGGACTTAGTAGATCTGTCTAGAAGAGTTACTTTGGGCCCCAGATCCCATCTCCTGAATGAGCCTCTTCACATTGTTCAAACCATTCTTCAGAGGATGGGATTTGGCTATTTCCTGATCAATAACAATGGAGATACTTGGAATGACAGAATCAGGTCTTGGAAACTACAATCTCCACCCTACTCAGGGTAACAGGATTTAGGAAGGGCTGCAGCAAACTCAAGATTTAATTATTTGAGAATATGGCCTTCACCAGACATGTGCAAAAAGGACAGACCTCTGGGCGGTCCTAGGTTAAGCTAGAGCCACCATTGGCACAGGTGAGACACAGGAAGTGAGGTAGAGGACAGCTGAGGAGTCTGGGGACTTCCTGTGTGGAGGGAGAGAGAGTGAGGTTGTTGGAACCTGGGCTTGTGGGGATTGAAGTCCAGAGTTCAAATGTCAATTTTACATTAGTCTTTGCTAGACAAACATATTGGGCCGGTACTCAAGGACATTCTAGTTTAGAAGGTCCTGCAGAACTTTTGTTCCCTACTGCCATACCCTTGGAGAGCCCAGAGTTACTACTATGTCATGATGATGACCATGCAGAGGGCCTTAATGGAGAAAGCTGGTCATAATATAACCCTTTTATTTCCACTGAGTAATACTTATTCCAGAACTTTGGAAAATAAAAATCATGCAACTACTAACTTTATTCTTTTTAAATGGGAAAAATGAAATTCAAATCCCTTCTCTTCCCAGCCCCACCCCTTCACCTTCACCCCTTCTCAATTCCCCATCCCTTTCACAGCCAGGTTGTACAATAAAGTAACAGACTGTCTCATAAGCCAATGGGCCTCAATTACATATTTATTTAAACAGATAATATAGAAATGAATACATTTCTTTCAATAAATAATACAGAAATAAATATATTTATTTAAATATATACTATATGTAATTAATGCATTCATTTAAATAATGTATAAATATATTTAAATATGTGGTATATAAAATATATTTAAATATGTGAATATATAGTCTAAGTAATCATATAAATATAATAAATGCATTTAAACATATGTTATATATAATAAATGTATTTATTAATCAATGGAGGGAATGCTCATTGAGAAGGTTCTCTCTTCCAATGTACATAAGCAACTCCTTTGCAATTTATGGCCTTGTAGTGTTGCCTTAGTAGCATTTTGCCCAGGGTTCCATCCCCATCGTAGGGTTAGAAGTGGAATGGAAATCTAGGTCTTCTGGACTTGAGGCCTGGCTCTTTTCCCACTCTATCACACTGATTCTCATCTTCACCCAGCAGCTGGAGGACCCAGAACTCCAAACTGGGGAGACAGTAGATGGGATGAAAGTGTTCTATTAGATGGTTTTTAAGGTCTCTTCCAACTTTGGGATTCTCTTTTGTCCTGATTGGTTCAACTATCAAATGAACTGGCTGTTATTTCTTAATGGAGGCAAGAACTAACACTTTTATGGGAAATTATGGATAATTTAACTCTTGTGCTTCTACTAGTGAATAACGGTTTCCCTCCACAGTCCCATATGCTTGTGGCATGCCAAATTATTCTACTAGCCCAGAAAGGAAAATGGCAAGTTCTCTGGGGGAATCTGATGGGGAATTACTTTAGGATCACCAACAGAGGGCCCACATGAGTTAAAAAAAAAAAAAAAAGCAACCCCCCCTCCCACAAACATACACAACTTAAGTCTCTTAAATGTCATTCTGGCACCATATTTTACTTTTTAATCTCTTTGCCAGAATGTGTTGGAACTTTACCCTAGATGAAGTCAACTTTGTATTTTTTTAAGCCTTGAGATGGGGGTGGGGTCAAAGATTAAAAAAACACAGATAATTTGAAATGACCCCTTTCCATCATTTCCAGCTATGACAACCTACCCACCTCCTGACTGCATGCTGCATATGAAACAGCTCTCACAGGGGAAAGAGAAAGGGAAGAGGGGCTCAGGCAGGGGAGAGAAGGGATACACAAAGCCCAAAGGCACCGTGTTATTTCCTTCCTGGGCTGCTATGAATTGTCTGTCACCAAAAAATATGAGGCTGGCAAAGAAAGATGTCTAGAGTTGATAATCCTGATCCTGAGTTTTCATCACAATGCAGGATTTAAAAAGTATAATAGACCAAACTTTGGGCGAGTTAATCATTAGGGTGCTGTCTTACTGGCTCCCTCAGGCTAAACACTCCTTTATTCCAAAGCAGAGAAATGACGTGAGCACCTGGAACCCTCGGTAGAAACAAGTCCTTTATTTACACTCATCTCATTGGTCACTAACACTGGCTGAATGCCTGGAGGTGACAAGGCAAGGAGGTTTAAGATAAATGCCTCCAAAACAAAAACCATTTTTCAATCTGTCCTTTTATTTTGTTTTTGTAAAGATGGCTTTGGTCTTTCACCCATTTGAAATTCAATTCAGAACAATCCAGAGAACATTTCGGAAGTCTCAGCAACATGTTTCTACAGCTTATTTTTCCCAGGTCACTAGAAAGGGCTCTCTCTCATGTCAGGCTAAAAGATAGCCAATAGGTTTGTAATTATACAGAGTTTACATTTTTCGAAGATCTGTACATATATTAGACAAACTAATTGGGCTGAGGGGTCTATTTGGGGCTACTCTGAGATTTCCATGAAATGGTATTTCATTTTGGTTGTCACTCTCTGAGAGGCAATAAGGAGAAGGGGAGAAAAAGGGATTATGTGCTATTTCCTTGGGCCCACTTTAGAACATGGCCTAAAGATGCCTGAAGCAGAGACCCAGCTGCTGCTACACTGTCTGAAAACAGAAAGTATATTATTTGGAGTGAGCATGAAGACTTACAACAAATACCACCATATAATGCTATTTTAACTCTTTAAAATAAAAAGACAACCTTTAAAGTTGGATTTCTTCCTGATCCAGCAGAGAAAGCAAGAGGTGCAGTGGCCTTTGGAAATGTACAGTTTCTACGATGCGTCCCACACAACTGTTGGCAGCACTAAGTCTTAGAAGTAGGAAATCTGTGAATGCAAAAGCAGTTTTGACAGGCTATTCCCCATTTCTTCTCCTTCCCCCTCCCTAGGAAGACAAACAATTTTCCAGAATGAGTAAATATTGTTACCAAAATCCCAGTAAGGCTATCTAGCCCAAAGGGGAAAATGTAATGAGCTTTTCAAAAAGAATCATCAATAAAGGACCTCTCTGAGTTAGTCAGGGGTTTTGAACACTCCAGTCAAACATTGTTTGTAAAGTCATCAAACCCAAGCTGTTAAGCTATGTTACTATATGGCCAATGCTAATGAAAATGACAAACAGCCAGGTAGACAATTCCATTTTTCAGTTTTCTTGGAGTGAATGATTTCCTGCTTCAGTTAGTAAAGCACTGTGGGAGCTGCCATTAAGTTGAATCCACAGTCTCTTTCTGGGCAGAATGAATATGGCTAGCACTAATTAGATGAGTAGCTTATTTACTGAACTTCTTGGAGAATTTGTCATTGACATTTTTTAAAATGACAAAAATGCTTTTTAGAGATAGTAGAAGGCTAAATGAAAACAATCACTGGTCTGGGTTTTCACTGACTGTATTCTATTCTGAAAATAAAATGTCAATTGTGAAAATGGCAATGGAGATGTCTTATTAAATAGTACCCTGAAATAATATTAAATATTAAAATAGAACAAATGTTAGACATCTCATATATAAAAGGACATACATTTACATATATTTATCAATAATTTCAGAGTACTACTTAAAGCGTGTGTGTGTGTGTGTGTGTGTGTGTGTATGTGTGTGTGTGTGTGTGTGTGTGTGTGTGTGTAGCAGGGGGAGTTCACTGATAGACCTGATGAACTTGGGAGAATAGCGAGGCTTTGTTTGGGGCTTCAAAGTGTCTTCTTATGCAGGGAGTGGCCATGCTCATTTGGCTCATTCTCCACTCAGTGTGGTTCCCCTGGGGATTAAATGGCTGGTTTGGATTGTTGGGAGAGGGTTGTGGAAGGCGCCATCCTTTTGGGTTGGCTCATCAAAAGGAGTCTTCATAGCTGATTTGGCCTTTGGCCTTTTTTAGAGAAGTGTAGAAATGACAGCAGACCCGATTCCCCAGGGGATGGGTGGCTCTCTGGAGACAGAGGCACATGGGCAATCTAGATATTCTTAGTGCATACCTTATGAGGGGGTTCCTAGATGCTGAGTACCTGGATCAGTGCTAGGGAGAGAAGAGCAGAAGCACACAGGCTCTCAAAGCATAGAACCAGGAGAGAACAATGTGGACAACTAAAGGGATTTCTTCCGCCTTAGCCTTCTGTAAAGAGAAGGGAGCACCTGGGCAGCGGCAACTTCTTGGAGACAGAAGAGAATCTTGGAAGGTGATCCCCAATTTACTGTGTATATATCTTCTATTTATCTGTCCTCTATAGAATATAAGCTCCTTGAGAGGACTATCTTGTTTTAAAATTTTTATCTGTAGCACTTAGAACAGTGACTGGGCAGATAGTAAATGGGTACCTAACAAATGTTTGTTGACTCGTTAGACATTATCCTTCTGGAAAGAACTCCTCAGTAGAGCCAAACTCTTGGGGATGAAAGGATTACAAATGTGGCCCCTAAAGGCAGGGTAGTAATAAAGGATGAATGCTATGATATGAGGGAACAGATGACATGAACTTGACCTCTTTGCTATTTCTGTGACTTATTCATATGGTTCAGCTCTCTCTCCCTCACCAAAAAGAAAAGGGCATTGCTAAGTCTTTTTTGAGGACTCCCTTTCATAGGCCAACACAAAGGAGGCAGGGATAGTGGAAAGGGCACAGATCAGGAAGACCAGATTCCTGTCTCACTTCAGATACATTTTAGATCTAGGGCTCTGGGCGAGTCACTTAAATCATTCTAGGCTTCAGCTTCCTCTTCTCTACAATGAGAGCTTCCAAAGGCCCTTCTGCTTCTAAATCTGTCATCCTATGATCCTCCCACAATCATCCAAGTAAGCCAACTTTCCTGGAAAAGATCTTCACCGAGTAAAGAAGGGCTCCAATGGACCCTCAGATCCTGCACAGGGAGATACAATCCAAGGCCCAAGCAAAGGTTTGCCATTTTTTGCTCCAATTCTTATACCTTTACAAATACCATTTTCTTTGGAGGGTGGGGCTGTGGAGGGGGTGAGAATTATGATTTTCCTAGTGGGAGGACTCCCTAGCAAGGAAAATCCCTTTAACAATGTCTAACAATGTTTAACAATGTATGGGCAAAGCTGTTTGCATTTTATCTCCACTAGACAAGGAGCTCCTTAAGGGGGAGGGACCAATTCTTTCTTTGTATTCTGGGGGCTTAAGACAATTACTGGCACATACTAAGTTAATAAATGCTTGTTGAGATCCATTTCTATATACCTCTCTATCTGACTGTATAATATCTGGTACAGAGTAGATTCTTAATAAATGCTTACAGATCTATCTATATCTCCCTATCTACTTATCTATTTGTCTTTCTGTCCATCTATCCATTCATCCATCCATCCATCCTTCCTTCCATCCTTCCATAGAGTAGATCTACTTGCCTAGGGTCATATAAATAGTAAACATCAGAGGCAGCATTACATTCAGTTTTTCTGACTCAGGCTAGTAATTTCCCCTACTTTCTGCTTTGTTTAGTCTGGATCCTTAAAATAATGAATATATACATACATGCATATATGTGTATGTATATACACACACACTACAAATTCCCATTCAATACCCTGAGGTTCTGTGACTTTGCTGGCATGGGACACTAACCCTATCAGTACAGAATGCAGCCCGCCTAACCCTTGGTCTTCTGGAGTTGCATCCCCAGCTCCAACCTAGTGATGAACCTCTCTTAACTTAGTTAGCCACACTGGTCTGTGAACTAAGATTCATGGTCTGTCATGAGGCCTGTAATGAAAGTTTTTCCAGCTAAAGGCTACCCTACACTGGCCTTGCTCTTGGGAACCTGGCTTATCTGTCATACCATGATAAGGCAACATTGTGTATGCATATGTGTCTATTGAATATGTACACACACTATATCTATGAATATAGACACAAAATAATACATCAATAAGTTGAATGCTTATGATTTTCTCACTGTGAAAACTCCCAACACAGATTACACACCATCTACATATGAATGTCAGCTTCTACCATGAGAATTTTCCATTTTACAAAATAAGATATATTTATTTCTATTCTAATGTTATTTTTAATTTACTTGATGAGTTATATTCACAGAACAGTAATCAACGTTGCACAAAAACTAGTTAGATAAAAGTTATCATTAAAATAAGATGGTTTTTTCCATGCATTATTTTACTTGTGGAAATTTCCTTTCTCCTTAAAAAAAAATTCCAGTAAGATGCATCCTTGTTGAAGGGTCTATAACTTCAAACCACCGTTCCCCCTTGTCTGTATCCCATCCCCTCTTGCCATTGTTGCTATGAGAATTACTCATAATCTCGGTTTTCAAGGCATTCATTGTCTATTGATAAAGGTATTTCCAAACTTTCTTAAATCCAAATTTAAATACAGGCTATTACTTTCTGCATTAGAGAAAACAGACCTCAAAACCACACTTGAAACTGTACTTTCTACAATGGTAGAAGTTCTTCTCTTTCACTAAGGTGACTGTGACACCAAAAATCCTGGATCTGGAAAATCAGTAAAAAACTGGGTTCAAATATGGCCTCAGGCACTTAACTAGCTCTATAACTGCGAGCAAAGTCACTTCATCTCTTTGAGAATTCGAATCCTAAAAGGGAATGATAATACTGTAGTCACTATCCTATAAGCCTGTTGTGAGAACAAAGGAGAAAATGTATACAACCATTTTGCAAATCATAATGTATATAAACGTCAACTATGGTTTTTCACTAGCAATCACAGGAATGTACATTTTTGTATATGCCAACATTTTAATGGAAACCATTTCAATGATGCTTTTAGTTTAAGTGTTGACTTTACATTGACCTAGTACTAAAGTATCATGAGATCACAAGGCTAGAGCTGGATGGTTCCTCAGGGGGTCATTTAGTCCAACCCTCCTCATTTTACAGAGGAGAAAACAGAGGTTAAATGATTTGCCTAGGGTCATATAAAGAGTAAACGTCAGAGGCAGCTTTGCACTCAGTTTTTTTGACTATTAAGGTAATCATTTTCCCCCATAGTCTGCTTTATTTACCCATGATTCTTTAGGGTTGCTAAAATCAGCTCATTCTGCACATGCTCAAAAACTACACAGAAAAGGTTTTTCACAGCCAATGCAGACATGAAAAATGAAACAAAAGACCAGAAGATGATCAGACCTTTCTCTTGAAGACCTCAAAATCAAGATGAGAAAAAATCCAAAGTACAGACAGTTTCAAGCTCTCTTGCCCAAATGAGGAAGAAGTTGGGTTTGGAATTACATCCTGTGTTCCTGAATCCTGTTTACGACCCTATGCGTACAAGATGATGCCGAATTTTACAACAGCTGAGTCCCTTAAAGTAATAGTTCCTGAGGCCACTCTACTGTATAATACTTGTGACAAGTACTTTGATGTGGTGGGACAATCATCAGACTTGAAATAATTAGACCTGCCCTTAAATCTTGGTCCTTGTGACTTTGGGGCAATTGCTCCATTTCTCCCTTAGTTTCCCCATTTAGAAGATTAGGAGACTGGACTAAATGATCCTTTCTAGCTCTAAATTATGACTTTAAACAATACTCCTTAATTTCAATTCATGCTACAAGTTTGGAAAACTACTATAAAAATGATACAATCTTGATACTAGTACCTATTGTCATTTAAAAAAGAAACAGTCATGGTATGTGCAACAAGTTTTATTGGTCTTTAAGTTACATGAACAGAACAAAGCTATTAACACATTAAAATAAATTTAATTTTACTTATATTTAACAGAAGAAAGAGAAATTCTGAAGTAAATTGAAAGAACTGATGAACCTCAGATAAATATTTCTTCAAAATGAGAGAGGGAAGTTCCTAAAAGATTCCTCTAAAGTTAAAAAAAGATTAAGAAAAACATTAAGAGTTTGGAGAAAACTACACATTTCATAATGGGTACACATTTAAATATCCAGGTTGTAAAACTTAGTCACCCATCCAATAAAATCAGAAGACACCACTTTATAAAGGTTAAACAGAAAAGAAAAAGCCTATTCCTTTAAATAAAAAAGTGACAAAACTCCAAATCTAAGCCCTATTTCAAGATGAGTTTCCATGAAAAATCATTAGGGAAAAGCTAATTTGGAACTAATATATTCTATAAGAGTGACAGATTGTTTTCAGGCTTAAAAACAAAACAAAACAAATACAACAACAAACACCACAGGGAAAAGATTATAGTTAGTACCTATTATCAACCCCTAGTGATTACACATGAATTCAGAGTATCAGTCGATCCTCTCCTCCCTCCTGAATTACCTGACCAATGGAGGTTTGGTTTTGCTGTTTCAGAAAGCACTGTTTCTTACACTCCATCAATTGTTCAAAATCACGCCACATTTTAGCTTGCTTCATGTTGGGGCCATGGCTTTCTCGTACAGCCTTTTGTTTTTCCCGAAGTTTCTGTTACAAAATATAAAGGACGATTGAATCTAAATAGCAGGAATTCACTTTTTAGTCACAAGAATATGGAACTTCACACATTTGACTACAATGCTAAACTACCCAGGCTGTTCTAGGATTCATCAAAACCAAGATCACTGAAATAAGTAAAAGAAATTGAATCATGATACATCATAAGTTTAAAAATGAAAATGTTGACAGAAAGAATATCTTACAAAGTAGCAGAAGTGAACTTCTATGGTTTAGCCTGAAATACTCAATGTGAGTCTAGAGAATGAAAATCTTCCAACAGCTTTCACTAGAAAAAGAGAAAAGGTCTAATAATGGGCAATAAAAGGAAATATGATAAGCAAAAAAATTCCTATGTGTACTGCTTTTGTTATCAAGGCCTGAAATAACCTAAAAATGTTCCAGTGCCATTTAAAAATTACTGGTTAAGGGGGCAGCTGGGTGGCTCAATGGATTGAGAGTTAGGCCTAGAGACGGGAGGACCTAGGTTCAAATCTGGTCTCAGACACTTCTTAGCTGTGTGACCCTGGGCAAGTCACTTGACCCCCATTGCCTAGCCCTTACCACTCTTCTGCCTTGGAGCCAATACACAGTATTGACTCCAAGACAGAAGGTAAGGGTTTAAAAAAATTACTGGTTAACTTAATAAATGTTTATTGACTTAAATAAACATAAATATCTAATAAAATCAAGTAAAATGCCTTTTGTTTCATTCTTAAGCGATAAGAAAACAGAAAAGGGGGTTGACTGGGAAATGGTTAGAAATGAGATTTAGAAATCTAAAGACATGCATTATAGAAATACAGAGAGAAATAAGAGAAAGATCAGAGGAACATAGGGGAGACACAGAGACACACATTTGTACAAATAAGGGGAAATATTTCAGAAATATATTCAAAGAAACTGAAAATGTTTTCAAAACATAACAAAGCAAAACCAAAATATCCACCTTGGGAGAGTGATTAATGCTATAAAATCCTAAGATCACATATGAATTCAGATGAGATGGCCACAAAAACATCTACTTTACACAGAGCCCTCTGGATTCCTACACACTCTTTAAAATCCTTACCTTCTATCTTGGAATCATTGCTGTGTACTGGTTCCAAGGCAGAAGAGTGGTAAGGATTAGGCAATGGGGGTCCAGTGATTTGCCCAGGGTCACCCAGCTGGTAAGTGTCTGAGGCTAGTTTGAACCTAGAACCTTCTATTTCTAGGCCTATTTCTTCATCCACTGAGCCACCTCACTGCCCTCTCAACACACACTTAAAAAATCAAACAAACCCCAAAACAAACCTTTTACCTTCTGTCTTAGAATTGATATTAAGTATTGGTTCCATGGGAAAAGAGTGGTAAGAGTTAGGCAACTGGGCTTAAGTGACCTGCCAAGGATCACACAGATATAGGAAGTGTCTGAGTTTACATCTGAATCCCGACCCTCTTGATTCCAAGCCTGGCTCTATACCCACTGAGCTACCTAGCAACCCCACTGTTTTTTTTTTTTTAGAATACCCTCTCCTTGTAATTGTCTCATGGGTCAGATAAACTAGAAGTTAGATGTGGCTAGAGGTTTTCCACCCTTGGTATGATGACAATGAAGGCTGTTATTATAAACATCAAAAAGAATGAATTAAGAAAATATAATTTGAGTGTACTCCATAAACTATTGTACAACTGGCACTTGGTTTCAAGTCTACATCTCACTTAAAGTGGGTGTTATTAATAAATTGCTTATAATCTATATTTTATGTCAGCTAACAAAAGTAATTTCAAGTGACTCAAAACAGAAATTAAGCTTAAGATGCTACTGCTTTAATGATATTTTGATATCTAACTGCAGGGTATGCTGGGGCCAGATCACACTGGCTTGTGAGAAGTGACCATTAAATTTTCAGTATAAATACCAATGCTCCAAATCAAGCCTTGATTGTTTTGTTCATTGTCAAGACTTAAGAAATGTAAATAAGGTTTATTAGTCATAAGCACATTTTTTGAGATGGTTGTTAAACATTTGCTCACACACTCCTATTTCTGAGAACCTATGGTGATAAAGGGGTACTTTACGAATCCAATTAATTCTTTTATGCAGCTGTTTACTTGTAGATCTTTTTATCAGTAAGTCTTTTAACTGTATCTTCTGTCTTAGAACTGATGCTAAATCTGGATTCTAAGGTTCTTAAAAGAGTGAGAAGGGCTGGGCAAAGGGAGTAAAGTGATCTGTAAAGGGCTGGGCAAAGGGAGTAAAGTGATCTGTATAGGGTCATACAGTTAGGAATTGTCTGAAGCCAGGTTTGAACCCAAGTCCTCCTGACTAGTTGCCCCTATCATTAAATTTTTTGAGCATGAGAACTGTTTTGTTTGTACTTGTAAGTCATTAAAAACAAAATTAATATGGAATGTCATTTGGAATCTGAGACCACTGAAGAAGGGTGGAACTAAAAAGCTTCTGAAGGGGAGCTAAAGCTTCTAGGACAGGAAAAAAAATTTAACTTTGACCCACCTGACATTATACTTGGTGATTTAAAAGGTGCCTTCCAAATCATTAGGGTTGTCTTCATACCAGATTATTAAAGGGTTGCAAGTCTAGCCCAGGGAGTTCTCTAGAGAATTGGTTTACAATACTTTAGGCCTATGTCTTTCTTTCTTGGAAAGGCAAGCTTAGTTGTGGGGCTGCCATGCAGGTAAAAGTCTTCTTTTAAGAGAAGTATATGGTATTAGGGTATGGGCTAGTGAATAAAAGGCAATTATTTGTTTTGCTTAATTCTATTGTAATAATTTTCTTCAATGATCCTCTAGTTACTAGAATGAATCCCTGAAATGAAAGGCAAAGAAGAATTCTGAGATCATGCCTAGCCAATTAAGTTTAGGTTTATAGAAGAACTAGAAGCCTAAAAACATTCTTGTTTATTTTTTTCAAACAAAAAAGGGAACTTAAAAAAACAAACAAAACTTTTACATTCCATCTTGGAATCAATATTGTCTAAGGGCTATGTAGGCAATGGGAGTTAAGTGACTTGCTCAGGGTCACACAACTAGAAGTGTCTGAGGCCACATTTGAACCCAAGACCTTTAGGGCCTATCTTTAGGGTTGTCTATCTACTGAGCCTCCTACCTAAATGATAAAAAACACACTTAGGGAAAGACATGTGCGGTATATCTCAGGCACTTGGTTATAATAATAACTCGTCCTATTTCTCTAATAGCATGTTTTCCACATGGCATTTGACAAAGTCAGGGCAAGTATTACAATATTCATTCTGTGGATGAGGCTGTGAGAGGTTCAGTGAGTTGCTTCTGGTCATAGGAAGACCTAATGAAAAGTGCAACCACATCTTGATCCCAGAGATACTGTAGTGTATCTGAAATGGTAACTTTGTACAAGTGATACTACAAGTAGATACAGACAGTTTGCAAAAATATCTGTTATTCAATACAACAAAGGCTGTTTTTGTTCCTCTGATGGGATGACAGTATGAAGAAGAAAAAAATAACCTGGAACTCAGAACTAAGTGAAAAGACAAAAGCTGCTCTCAGGGGGCCCTTTCACTTTCCATTAATAACTACGAAATTTATTCCCAAATTATTCAGGGAGAACAGGTTCCACCATATCTACTCTATCATCTATCTATACTGCTGTGGTAACCTTCACTACTTCTCTTGGGTATTTCAGTGCTCATTGGTCCTGTTGCGAGCAGTGGGCAAGAGAAAGGAATGCTGGTAACATTCATGAGAGTGAACATTATTTTCAGCAGTTCTGATAAAGATTTGAAGGGGAAGAAAAGTAAAATTAATGCACATATTGCAGTTTGGGGATTATTATCATTTGTCCATGTAAACTGATTAGTACAAATAATTAAGAATTGTCACTATATCATTAAGACTTTGAGCTGGTAGTTCATTATGTCATTACTGGGGGGAGGATGTCCCAACTGGACTGTTACCAGGAATGTGATATTATTTAAAGCTGTTTAAGTATCATTTAAAAACAAACCATGCTATCCCTATTAAGAAAAACAAAATCAGAAGGGCTAAAGGAATACTTAAGGGAATCAAATAAGAATAGAACTTTTGCCTGCATCCTGCACTGTACTCTCTAAATAAGAGATCACAACAATTTTGAGTACCAATAGTCTTACCTTCCCAAGGTTTTCTTGTTCAGCAATATTCTTGGTATACTGTTCCCTAAGGAACCAAGATAATAAGTTAGCTTCAATTTACTTAAGCTGATTTGATCAGATAACTTAATAACAAATTAACATCTCTGCCTTAAAGTTCTATATAATTTACAGCATTAATGTGAAGGATGAAATTAGGACCCCCTTATAGTACTTTAATAATCATAATTACTTTTATCTTCTTCAATATTATTTAGTCCCAGAAAATGGTAATTTAAAAAGAAAAAAGTCACAAATATTTCATTTTTCAATTAAAAATATTTTATTTTTCCAATTACATGTTATAATTTTGAAATATGCTTCCCCAAATTACAAAATCCAAACAGTCTCCTCCTTCCTCTCTCCAAGAGAGTAAGCAATTTGTTCTGGGTTATACATGTATGATCATGCAAAACATATTTCCATATTGGTCATGCTGAGTCACAAATATTTTAAAGAATATGTTGTGATTTCACAGTGCTGGAAAGTTTTGGTAAAGAACCTCCCCTCTTACCTCAACTCATCTGGCCTTTAATCTTAAGAGAGCTACCAATGATTAAGTGACCTGCCCATTAGCATGCCTTCAGTGCAATATGCTACCTCTCAAAGAAGAAAATGAATGTCAGATACTGTTTCTGTTTTATCTTCTTTTGAGATACTATTAACATGTTCCAGTAAATCCTACTTCATTATTTTAAAGAGATTAAAAAAAACAAACACTTTAGGGGAAGCATGGCTCAGTGGATTGAGTCAGACCCAGAGATGGGAGGTCCTGGGTTCAAATTTGGCATCAGACACTTCCTAGCTGTGTGACCCTGGGCAAGTCACTTAACCCCATTGCCTAGCCCTTCCCGCTTTTCTGCCTTGGAGTACTGATTCCAAGATGGAAGGTAAGGGTTTTTGTTCTTGTTGTTTTAAACAAAAATAAATAAAATTAAAAAACAAACAAACAAACTTACATTTATACAGAGAACTGAGACTATACAACCATATACAGTATTGCTTTTTACATAAAACTTTCACATTAATTGAATGTGTTCATCAGAATATGATGTAGCCAGTGAGGTTTAAAATGGCTGATGTAGAAAGGGCAAAGGATATGGAGCTAGGACAAAGGTATGGATGACCTGAAAGAGAAGGCAGATATTGGAGTCCTATTTCTGGTATAAATGGAAGACTAGAATAATTGTGTTTTTGCTATCCTCTTTAAGAATACGTTGTATACTAAACAAATTTAGAATTTATTTACATTTAGAAGTTTAGAGAACCGAATCTGAGGAATTAAAAAAAAAAAGACAAGAGTAGTCTTAAATGAAGAGAGATGGCTATTGAACAAAAGGGAAGTAGCTCTGGCTGCAATAGTGGGAGTTATGAGGATACAAAACTCATTAAGTATCTACTATTATGTACAAAGTGCTGTATTAGGGGCCAAGGATATAAGAACAAGGAATGAAACATCTGAAGATAAAAGTGTAGACAGAATGAAAAGACACGGTAAATTAATTAAGGGCAAACAAAGCCAAAATGCCATCAAAGCTACAGCCTGGGGATATTACATAATGATTACAATTATACAGCCGATCTCATATCCAGTAGGATGTTCCTAGCTCTATTGCTTCTACAGCATAATGTGCTATCAAAAGCTCTGTAGGACGGTGTAATCCATGCTCCACTGGTATTTGCTTTGCTAAAGTTAGTAACATCCTGTAATCCTGTAAATAAGGTTGTGTAGGGTGTTAAAGTACAAGTAATACTGCAAAAACCATTTCAGAGTTGTCTTAAGAAGGTGTATAGTAACTAAGAGTGGTGGTGCAGAAGTAAACAAACAAATAACACCCCCCCCCATTAGGTTCATTTTCTATCTACTGAATTAAAATTAAGTAATGATGACATGATAGATTGTGACAATTTTTAGCTGGTTTAAGCTCTTCTTGGTGAGTAAAGATTTACATGAAAACAATCTGCTGACTGTGCTAGAACTATGTCTGAATTCAGACAGAAAAGTCAAGACCCAAGTTTGAACTTCAGCCTCACAATTGTGACTTTGGGCAAGTCATCTTCCCACCTATTTGTTTCCTCATCAGAAAATGGGGATAATAATATCTGTACTACCTACTTTACTCAGTTATTGTGGGGAAAGCCCTTTGTAAACATTAAGAAACAACTGTGAATTGTTATAATTATTGTATTTTTTTTCAATTTTATAAAGGGCAAAAATTCTTACAATGACAACAAAGAAACAACCTTTTCCAAAATAAAAATGGGGACATCAGTTATACATTTTAAACCAAATATACATTTTAAACCAAACTAATCACTTTAACCTGTGGTTCTGATAGGAAAAAAGTCACAACATTGAAATTTTTTAAAGTGTATCTTGCATTAGTAATATATATGGATGAAATCACAAGACAGTGAATTACACTTCGTTTTCATGTTCTCGTCACATACAATTCTACTCTTGACATAATACTTTTTTTTTTTTTGGAGAAAAACAGTGAGGTGGTAGGAGATTATGATTAAGGAATGAAGGAAAGCATCTTAACTGGAAAACTGATCAGAAAATTCAGCAGAAACATTTTCTTTTTTACTATTTATAATGACATTGGAAGGAATGTAACTTAATTTTTTAAAACTTTCTATTTTTAGAGTCCAAAATTAACTTATTGCATTCCTTAGCATTGACCACACAGATTTACTTGAGCTGAGTTGACATTCAAAAGACATCTGAATAAGTACATTTTGGGTCCAATATGTTGTAGCCTTAGGAAAATGTTTGCTCTATAAATAGTAATACTTTAAGTCTTACTTAAATTCTGGTACACATTGAAAAGTTATCCAAATTCTGCAAAGAAATTCCATTTCTTAATTCCATATTGTTTCTTCTAACAGAAACATCACTTAAAAATTATTGCTATATGGATGAAGTTAAAATAACTTTATTTCAAATCTGGAAGGTCAAAGCAAAACAGATATTTTCAAGACATGAAAACTTCAACTTAGTCTGCTGACAGTTCAAACAAAACAGCTGATATTTCAGTTGGGATTTATTATCATACTATATCCCCAGCACTATTGAGAGCTGGAAAAAGCTATGAAAAGGTGACTAGGATTTATTTATGTGCTTCTTTTCATTCTTCACCAAGGCTTCCCGAGTATTGCACACAGCAGGTGATCAATAAAAATTTTTTTAAACCTTTACCTTCCATCTTGGGATCAATACTGCGTATTGGTTCTAAGGCAGAAGAGTGGTAAGGGCTAGGCAATGGGGGTCAAGTGACTTGTCCAGGGTCACACAGCTGGGAGGTGTCTAAGGTCAAATTTGAACCTAGGACTTCTCATCTCCAGGCCTGCTTCCCTAGCCATGAAGCTACCTAGATGTCCCTCAATAAATTTTGAATGATGAAAGTGCAGCCACTTCTGGGGCATATAGCAATAGCTAAGTAGGCAATTGGGGTTTAGCACATAAGGGATATTTCCAAAGAAGCAAAGTTCTATGCCTCCAAAAGGTTTCAGACCAAGGGATCGAAGAGAACAAAGCTTGAATCATTATGATATTATTGAGAAGACATTCTCCCAAACTGCATGGGGCTGGGATTTCTTAGTGTAGCCTAAGTTAGTCCATCTCCAGTTTGAAATGATCATTTTACAGGCCAGAAACTTGCTACTGTAAGACAAATTCCCCTGAATTCTCTTTTGGACTCTTATCATTCAAACACATTTTACAGGAATTAGACTTGGAAGGGACTTGAGAGATCATCTGGTCCAGAGGATCTTCCAGAATGGAACTAGACAGCTAAACAGAGAAAACACTTATCCAACACTTACTATGTGCTAGGTAGGCACTGTGTTCCTCTGACTTCAAATCTGGTGTTTTTTCTCCTCATCTCAAGATTTTAGGTTTTAAAATTATTATTTTTGTTTCTAATATGGAAATTTTTGCAATTCCAAATTTTCCTCAGTTTTTTAAAAATATGGAATGATTTGGGGAATGAGAATATTCCAGTGGTTTTTAGGCTATGATCATAAAACAAAACAATCAGTGAATTCAGTAGAATTAAAATTTTTTTTTAAAAGGTCAAACCAGCTGCTGAACAGAATGGACAATTGAGAAGAACAGTTTTCAGGAACAAAAATTATGCTTCAATATTTAAACCTGAATATGCTCACTTCTGAACTAAAGATTTTTCCAATGGAACTATATTTAAGAAATTCTGTAAATATATTGAAGTTGTGAGGAATAAGAAATACACTTGCCTAATTGCCTTCCGTTTTTCCTGCTGATCAGAAGAGACATAGGCCTTCATCTCATCAGTAGCACGCCTCAGCTGGACTTCTAAATTCTAAATGGAAAGAGAGGGCTTTTAAGACACTAATGAGTAAAAATCTCCCAAAAGTTTCACAGTCAGTTTTCCTTGTCTTACCTTAATCATACAGTTTGTATAATGGTAACGACTTTCTTCTTGAAGACATTCTTCCCGAAGCCCTCTAACTTCCTAAAATGGGATAAGAATGGGCAGCAGTCTTCAACATGTTAAAAAGAAACAGCCTTCTGTTTCACTAAGCAGAGTTAAATATATAACTTTCTAACAAATTTTCCCTTAGTGATTTTAATTTAACAGACACCAACAGATGCTATCTATGTATATAAAAACTTTCAGGTGCACATGTTCTAGGACTATGAAGAAAACTGTTAGTTTACTCCAGAATACAACAGTGACAGCCATCAAAGAGAGAAGAAAAATCCAGATCCAGAAGAGAGCTGGCTGGGCTAAGACTTTTCCACAGGTAATAGATTCCGGCGCAATACAGCAAAGGACAATAAACACAGGAAGAACTAGGTGAACCAGTGCATAGACTGAGCAACCACATGAGAAACACTTGCCCACCAACACTCTCAAGCTGCTGGACGGATGTGTTTGGTAAGAGGAAGGAGCTCCTCCTTTACGTGGAGCAAGGTTGTCACCATTATTCCTGCCATCACGTTTATGTGATTAAAACAATTCTTTTCACCTGCTCAAGTTTGGACCGATTACTTTCCAGGCCCGCTGCACAGCTGTCATACTGTGTTTTCTTTTCTTCACACTCCTGTGTCAGTTCCTGGTAGGAAAGGGGCAGAGAATTGTGAAAATGAAAACTGGAATTTAGCTTTAAAGCACTGCCTGCTCCTGTTAATCCTGTAATTGAATCATACATACTGAATTATTTCTGTAAACCAAGGGGACACAGGGGAATGATTATAGAAGAGGCAGTTACTCAAGTTGCATCTTAAAAGATCAGGTGAATAAACAACATACAATCTTTCTTCTCATGTTCATATTCCATGACTTGAATAGAATAGCTTCATGAGTTTGTTCTTCCCTTTTCCCCGGTGCTATCACATTTGGTTGGTTCATGTGTCTTAAAAGTCATAAAGATTTTATACTTTAAAAGTAATAAGTTCATCACGTGTGCAACAAAGACCAATATTAGAAAAAAATACCACTGAACATTAGGTTTAGAGTTACATAAAGATCACATTAAATGTAATAGGAAAGACTTTTAGTACTAGTAAAAACACATTTTCCTTTATAGAGTACTATTTAATTTTTTTTTTTTGCAAAAACAAGATTTTATAATGAAAAATAAAAAACCTGTCAGTTACAGTTTCTGGGACATCCTTAAACTTGTAGAATGTTAATTTTCCTTGCACTACAGACATGTGTATGTATGTATTCATTTCTTTTCTCAATTGTGAATTTTAAAACTACCACCCTACTCAGATCGTACTTTAGAAGATCTGATTTAGCTATCTCCTGATTAGTAACAATGGAGATACTTGGTTTAACAGAATCAGGCCTTGGGAACTCTACATTTCTCCACCCTACATAGTTTAACAAGGTCAGGAATGTCTGCACCATACTCAAGGATTAAGTATTTGAGAAAATGGCCTTCAACAGACATGTGCAGAAACAGTGGACAGACCCCTGGGCTGTCCTAAGTCAAGCTAAGCTAACATTGGTACAGATGAGATGCAGGAAAGTGATGTAAAACCATCTATATAGGGCAAGTCACTTGCTCTCTTTGGGCTCTTTTCCTGGAGAGGTGTCTCTGGCTGGCAGCGTGCTAAGCATTCCGACATCTTGGCATGGTGGCAGCTATTTGTCTGGGTTTTGGCGGTGAGTTTTCACTTGAGCTAATTCAGGTTCAGGCACCTTGGGTGAGCCCTCTTGGAGTTCAGGCTGATTCCTTCCTCTTTCACACTCCAAACCCTTACTTTCTAGATCCCCTAATCTTCCCACCCAGTACAAGCCAGGCGGGAGAAAATCCTACACCCTTTCCTTCTCCCTTCTTCTTAATTTCTTTCCACTATATTAATTAAATTACCATAAAATTTCAGACTGACTTGGGTATTTTTATTTTATTATTTGGGATATCCATGGCGACCAATAATTAACATAATTTAGGTCACAATGCTAAAATTATCTGTTACACAATGGACATTAGTTCTAATTTCCAACTTGAGAAGAACTTTATTTCAGACCCAGATCAGTAATGAGTAATTACTCATATTTATTCACTTTCCCAATTTTTCTTCATAGTCCTCCTTATCTTTAGTTTTCTTTGAAAAATAAAATTAGCTAATGGTTTACCTATTTTGTTATTTTCTCCCCTTGAGGAAAAAAACTAATTAAAAAATAATTTAATGGCTGATTTTGTTTTCTTCAATTTTGTTAATATTTTTTCTGATTTTCAGAATTCCTATTTTGGTGTTTATTTGAGATTATCTACATATTTTTTGTTTTCTACATTTTTAGTTGTATGCCCAATTCTTTGGTCTGTTTTTTTTTTCTTTCTTTTGCTGATGAAAGTATTTGGATATATTTCCCAAATTTTGGTATGCTGTCTTATGCTACAATTATCTTGAATGACATGGAACTATTGTTTCTAAGATTTGTTCTTTGATTCACCAATTCTTATAGGGCAATTAATCCAAATTATTTTTAATCCAGGAAAATAATGTTATACTTAATATCTGGAAATAGATCATGAGTAAAACAAGGAATAATGTAGGCTCTTCCAAATTGTCAAAATTTTAAAAGAAAATTCTTACACTGCTAAATTGTCCCTCTGAGTTGAAATGGAATTCACTGGTACAATAGAAGAATTAAATGAATTGAACAGATCCATAGTTATAACTCTTTGTATAAATGAGGGCAAGCAATACTACATTGCTAGTTTGGGACTGGAGCAATGTATAGAAAAGGCCACAGAAGCAATCAAAGAAAGAACAAAAAATGACATTCCCATAATATTTCTAAACATTTAAATTTAAGTTGCATGATTCATTATGTGAATTACCACATGTATAACCAATATATGAAAATACAGTAAATAGGATATAAAACTTCAGGATATACCGAAGACCAAATGTTTTTTCAACTTAAAATTTTGCATATAACTACAGCAGTTCAATGCAATTGAATACAAATTTATTAATGTCTAATATGTGTAAATCATCCTGCTAGGCGCTAGAGGAAACAAAGGCAAAAAACAAAACTGTTCCTCTTCCCTCAAGGAGTTTACATTCCATTGGAGAGAGACAGCAGTACATACTTAATCAATCAACCAACCAACCAAATATTTATTAAACAACAACTTTATAAGTCAGGTAATATGTTAGGCAGCAGGGAAACAAATACAAAGAATGAAACAATCTCTACTAGCAAGTAGCTTATTTCCTAATAGGGAGACAATAGTAGGTACAAAGCATAAACAAAATGTGAATAAATACAAATAAATGCAAGGTAGTTCAATCCAAAGAAGCTTGAGAGGGACAGAATTAGCAAATCAGAAAAGGAAGAAAATAGTACTGGTACTACATTTTTTTAAACCCTTGCTTTCTGCCTTAGTAACAACTCTAAGTCAGAAGTACAAGGGCTAGGCAATTGGGGTCAAGCATCTTGCCCAGGATCACACAGCTAGGAAGTGTCTGAGGGCAGATTTGAACCCAGGTCTTCCTGATTCCAGGCCTGGTGCTCTATCCACTGAGCTATCTAGTGGCCCCTTGAAGAAAGAGGGGGACAGTATGAGGCAGAGGTGAAGAAAGAGTGTTCTAGGTATGGGGGCAGCTAGTGGAAAAGCCTGGAGAAAGAAGATCAAATCTTGTGTGAGAGGAACAGAGAAAGTCAAGTTTGACTAGATGGAGAAGAATGTAGAGTCCAGAAAGATAGGGCAAGATGAGATTGAGAAGGGCTTTACAAGCACAAGAGAATTCTTAATGTTTGATTGGGGGGGGGGGGGCACTATGGAGCCACTGCAGTTTGGTGACTTATGGGAGTGACATTTTTTCATATTAGTCATTTTGGGGAAAAGATCTTAAACAACATAAAAGAAGAAGAAATAATAAAGTGAAATGTAGAATGCTTTGGTCTGGATTTGGACTCCATCAGCTTATTCTCTGGAGCCATTTGACATTTTTTCATCATGAGTCTCTGGGATTGTCTTAGATCACTACATTGCTGAGAATAGCCAAGTCATTCACAGTTGTTCATTAAAAAAATATTGCTGCCACTGTGTCCAATGTTCTTTTGGTTTTGCTCTTTAACTTTGCATCAGTTCATATAAGTCTTTCCAGAATTTCTGGACTCATCCTGCTTGTCATTTCTTATAGTACAACAGTATTGCATAACAAACATATACCCCAATTTGTTTAGCTATTCTCCAATTAATGGACAACTCCTCCATTTTTCTTTGCTGCCACAAAAAGAGCTACAATAAATATTTTTGTACAAATAGGTTATTTTCTCTTTTTATTTTTTAAAATCCTTTTGGAATGCAGACTTAGTAGTGGTACTACTAGATTAAAAAGTACAGTTTTATAGCCTTTCAGCCTGTTCCAAATTGCTATCCAGAATGGTCGGATCAGTTCACAACTTCATCAATAGTGCATTAGTGGCCCAATTTCCCTCCTCTTCAACATTTAACATTTTCCTTTTCTGTTATATTGGCCAGTATGAGGTGATACCTTAGAGTTGTTTAATTTGCATTTTTCTAATCAAGAGTGATTTATAGCATTTTTTCATATGACCATGGATGGCTTTGATTTCTTCAGTCACATTTGTTCTTAATGAAAATCTCTTTGGCATCTCTGTGGTAAGTCAAGTGTGTATGGGGGGAGGACTTGGAATGGAGAGACCAATCAGGAGCTTATTGCAATAACCTAGGCAAGAGGTGGTGATTGCCTGAACTAAGGTGAACAAAAGGAAGGGATAAGATACAAGAGATGTTATGAAAGATGAAATGGCTAGGTACACAGGAGAGTGAGTAGTGAAGGATAATGCTAAGATTATGAACTGTGGAGACTGGAAAAATAGTGATACCTATATCAGAAGTAAAGAAGTGTGGAAGCAGGCTGGGATTTGGGGGAACAATGAGTATTGTTTTATATCTGTTGAGTATGAGAATCCTAAGGAACACCAATATGTTCAATAGAGTGAGATAGGAATCTAGATAAATAGACTTGGGAGTCATTGGCATAGAGATGTTATTTAAATTCTATGAGTTGATGAGGTCAACAAGAAAATGGAAAAGAAAAGTAGTTAGCTTAGGATAGAGCTTTGGAGAATTCATTTTAGGGGGAGGGGTGACAGCTTGGTGGCTTAGTAGATAGAATACCAGGCCTGGAGATGGGAGGACCTGGGTTCAAATCTGGTATCAAATACTTCCTAGCTGTGTGACCCTGGGCAAGTCACTTAAACTCAACTGTCTAGTCCTTACCTGCTATTCTGCCTTGGAACCAATACTCAGTATCGAATCTAAGACAGAAAGTATGGGTTTAAAAAAAAAAAAAGAATACATTTAGGAGGTATGACTTGGATGATGAACCAGCAAAGGAAAATGAGAAAGAATGGTCAGAGGGGGAGAAGAACCAGGAGAAAGAGTAGTGTTATAGAGGCCAAGAGAGGAGAGAGCATCCAGGACGAGAGATTGGTTAAAGGTGATTTTTACAAAGGGTGAAAAATTAAGTAGTCCTAGAGTCAGATTAGAGGAGTCAGCAAAGGTCAAAATGAAGGCAAAGCAGCTATGTCAGCCGCAAACCAAGCAGCTGGTGGGCTGTGAGTTTGACACTTCTGCTCATAGCCCACCAGCTGCTCAGTTTGAGACCTGCAGGGATCTGTTTCTGAGTTTGACACCTCTGTTCCAGAGCAAAATAAACAGACATCAAGAACGATGGAAGGGAACATTTCAAATGCCTTTTCATCAGATACAGAAGCAACCCTATTTTATTATTCATGCTGCCTATTTCCACTGGGCTAGAACCAATGACCATACTTTGCATAATTATCACCTTTAATAGCTCCAATTCAAATTCATGTGACTATTTCATGGGTTTCCTATTTGCACTGACTAGAGCTTAGCAAGTGGGAGAAGCAATTTCCCATAACTTAAAGTCCTTTATCTTAACACCATGGCCCCTTTCATACTATAGGGAGGAAAAGGTCTTAGGAACTCAGTTAAGCAACCTATCTAGAATGATTTTGTGAGGATTCCATGTGTACTGAAAAGACATCAAGGCCTTGGGGTGACACAGTTGTGAGCTTATTTAACCATAAGTTACTTTAAAAAAATGCTATCTATTGGCTGTTAGAAGAAAGCACCCCCAAATGGATCTGAGAGCGGCAGTGTTAGAATGCAGGCGCTCTAGAGCTCAACTGTAACACCCTCTGGGGCCCCTCAACAAGTTAGAGGCATAATCTAAAGAGAGTGCTACATTTATTTCAGATCTCTTCTAACTCTACTAACTAGTAGAGTTTAACTATTAAAGCATATTCCCTTTATCTCATACTAAAACTTGTCCTGGTCATGACAAGGTTATAAAAAAATCATCATAAATTTGCTGTGCTTCCCAGACCTTCAATACTCCTAATATTGGCAGCTGTTATTATTTAATCACTGAAAAATTGATGGCTCTAATGATAAGTTTTCAAGTTATATTCTCAAGGCATACATAGCACTATTAAAACAGATGGGATTCAAAACCAAATTACAATGTCAAAAAGTTAAATGAACATTGTTAACATCAAATGGCCATGGCCAAATGACCTGGATTTGTGGAGTACACTTACCTTCAATCTGCTAATCTTTAAAGTGGTGTAAGAACTAACTTCCAAGTAATGGCATCTCATTACATATCACAAGATATCATGGCATACCACACAGTAACTTCATTATTCTGGAGTTAGCCTGGCATCACTCCACATCAGCAGGCTCTCAAGCTTCACCTGGTCACAGAAGAGTGTGACTATATATTTATAGCACTTGCTTGCATAAAAGTTAAATTAGGAATATCAGCCTAATTGATTTGTGTTTAAGATAATTTCGTAAAATAATCTAAAGTCTACAACAATTAAAATAAATTACATGAAACTCTTTTTAATGGCCCATAATTTCCTCATTCATTTCTGATGAATCATTATTTCCATGACTGGCCTCAGTAAACAGGACAGAACACATTTACAATCCTAACCCTTCCGGCAGAGTGGCAGTACAGGATTCACAGGTGTTTCAATGTCGCCCCGTCACTGCTACTTACCTGGCACTGCTGGCGCAACTGTCTTAGCTCTTTGATGATCGGGGCTAATGCTGACTTCTTTTCAGCCACCAATGAGTTCAGTTTTTTTACCTGTCATTGGAACAAAAAGCATGAGCAAATGTGCTCTTGTTAGGGAAATAATCTCATTAGAATGAAGAGATGAAGAACTCTGAAAAATATAACAGTTTGGAGAGATGCTGAAAGGGAGAACTTTCCTTCCAAGGCAAACACCGGACCTGCAATTATTTTTGCTAGTTACTACAGAGAACTTTTAAAATTTGTATCAAAATATTTCATATAGGCAGTCTGAGTATGTGTCATGCTTTATTTGGAAACCATTCTTCTTTCCTTTGACCCAGAATTGGTTTTTTGGTTTTGCTATCTGCCTCCTAGACACCCAACAAAGGGAGAGAACAAGTTACAGAATCACCATCTCTGACATGCCATCCAGTGTCCGTCCTTTCACTTCATCCACTTCACTCTTTAGGGCAGACACCCTCTCGAGCTCCTCCTGGGTGTAACTGTAGCCAGAGATGCCCTTTTTGTCCTCAATGGTTTGCTGGTGAGCAAATGAGAAAGAGAAAAAACCCCACAGAATACACATGAAAGCCTTGGTAATCCACAAAACAAGGTCATAGATTTAACTATGGCAAAGCATTCCATGGGTAAATGAACAAACTTAATTAGGATCTTACAAGTACACTGCACATCTTGAAATCTAAGAGATTTACATGCCTATATGGGTTCATTCACACTCAATTTACCTATAGTATTTACTGGCATATAAAAGATATATCTTCAGGGTTAGATTTAAAATCCGTAAGTAATCAGTGGTTGCATCTGGAAGTAGGAGCGTCATAAGGGTTGTAGCACCTTTGTAAGAACAGAAGTTCTTAGGTCTTGGACACTGGTCTCTTTGTGTTTGGCTTCTATGTGTCCTTATTGTAGCTCCATATATGACTGATATGGGAAACTACTTATATTGCTTTTTGATCACGGAAGCCAGACAATTTTTGCTAGATCTGCACTTCCCCCCTGAAATTTTCATCAATTTTGGGGGAGAAGTATTTATTTCCTAAAAAAATTGTTATTTTTGAGGCTCACATATGTAGTAAAGATGGAAATTAAAAGTTGTAGAAGTATAGGGTTTCTGATTATTGTATATAAAACAAGGACAGATGCCCAAAGCAATAGCTTATTTTTAAAAAACTGGCCTATAATGCAATTATGAAATGAATGCTTCATAAAAAGGCAATAGTAGTCTTTCTTTTAGAAAGTATGAGGGGTCGTAATAGCCTGGAAGAGATAAAAGTCTGAGGAAGATGAGGATTGAAAAGAGGCAAAGGACTTTAGAAAGGAGGAAGTTACTGGGAAACAGAGTTGGAGGGAACAGTGTCTTAAGACTGGCTGGAGGAAAGTAGAAATGCAGCAATAGGGGATTAAGGAGGAAAGTATATATAGCAAATAAGAGATATACGTTTAAGGATCCTGGAAGTCTAAGACTGAGCTTGGATGACCACTAGTAAGGTCAAGGGACAAGATTTTAAAAGACGAAGTGCCTTATTTACATGAAGCTTTCTATTCATTTTGGCTTCTGACATTTTCCATGAGGGTCAATCAAAATCAAGGAAAACTAGAGCTAAATTCAAAGATGTACTTAAGCGGGGGACTAAAATAATCTAAAAAAGGCAGCAATCATATTCAAGAACTACTATAACACAAGACAAAGATAATTCTACACTACAAAATAAACCTCAAGTGTTTTTTTCTTTTGCAGTTAAATAAATAACAACAATAATTTCCTAGTTTTCTGAGGAAAAATGTTGAATTTAACAAGGTACAAATCTCTGCATTTTCTTGCTCTTATATTGACAATGGCCTAGATGAGGCCTAGATGGCATAATGTTACCAGCTGATGCTGAATGTTCTCATGACGCTGCTTTAAGAGTTCCTCTGTCCTCTGCAGAAGTCCAAATTCCGCTTTAAATTCAGCTATTATTTGATGCTTCTTTTTGAAAACTGTACTCTTACTCCGAAGTTTACTAACATAACGTTTAAACTGGAAGAAAGGAGAATATAGTAACATGTAATTTAATCTGCAGAGTAGCTTAATTGTTGAATGTAACATGATTTTCTCTTGCATTTGATGTTTCTAGGAGGCACAATGGTTAGAATACTGGACTGGAAGTTAGAAAGAACTGAGTTCAAATCCATCTTAAGATACTTAGCTAGCTATGTGACCCTGGGCAAGTCATTTAACCGTTGACCACCTTAGTTTCTTCACCTTTAAGAATAGAGATAACAATAGCAATTACCTCTCCCTGATTGTTGTGAGGATAAAATGAGATTTTTGCAAACCTTAGAGTTATGTATAAATACTTATTATTGTTATGCTTTCCAATAGGCCACAAAACTGTATTTCATGTGTCACAAAGGTAAATGATTTAATCATTTGGCTTAATTAGGAAATTTAGGACTACCTTTTAGAAACCCGTAAAAACCACCGACTCAAATAAAATAGTCCTGCTGGGTTTTATTTATTACCTAAATAGCTCCCCAAGAGTTGATGCAAACGTGTGAAATCTTGATCCTATTTATTCACTGAGACTTTACAATGCCCCAAAGCAAAAAGAACACTGTCCTACAATAAGGTTCCAGCAATAGGAAACTGATGGCTGGAATAAGTTACAAGTTAATATATCCATTCTGTATGTTATATCCATTTATTCACATGCTTAAAAAAAATAAATACATGAATGGGTAGGCAACAAAGAAGGAAGGGGACAGAGAAAGACCACAGCTTTAATTGTTAGAAAATGGCTATATTCTTTTTAGTAGCAGAGTATGAGACACAACAGGATTAAAAAACAAAAGTACAATAATTGTAGTTACCATTAGGAAAATTCATATATACTAAGAAGCTGTGATCTTTGTATCTGAGTCATCAGGATGAAATGTACTCTCAAGTGTTAGAAAGCTGTAGAAGACTAAAGGCTGAGAGGAAGACTTATAAGAGATAAATTTGATAAATACTGCCACGTGGTTATTTATCATTGCTAGTAAAAGTGGTATTATAACCAAATACCCAATCAGTAAGGAAAGACTATGTACTTATGAAGTCTGTGCCAAATAGCCAGAAAAATAAATGCCACGAACAGAAGGCAATGTGGAAGTTAAAGGAATTAATTTCATGGCTCACAATATAACAGCACTCACAGTTGGTAGCTTTTAGGGAAAGCACCCAAAAACTTTCCAACCATTGGGAAAAGTTTGTAATACTTCTGAAATTGAAGAGTATAACAGAGCATGCCTCTTTTGTAAGCTCATATATACCGAAAGATGCTGCTCATTTCAAGTGCTTTTTTAAATGTACCATAAATTTGATGTACTATAATTCTTCCAAATTTAATTTATCAATGAAGATTTTCAACAGAAAGAACTGAACATGCCGCATTAAAAAAATATAAAACAATTCCTACCAATTCAAACTAATTATACACATGATACCTGAAATATATTAGGCACTTATGAAATGTTTACAAAATTAAATCTTTCTTAAAATTATCCTCTTTTAACAATGGTCATTATTTTAAAGGCTAGTTTTTCTATGCATAATAATTAAAAGTTTAAGATTTAAAAATTATTATTTTATAAAATTCAAATATTCATAAAGTATAATTTTTATGCAAGATAAATTGCTGGACAATTCAAGGGACTTAACTATTACCTGAAGTTCTAATATTAGATAATCTTGCATAGTCAATTTTTAGCCTCTCTGAAATTTTTTCTACTTCAAATTTCTAAAGGAGTTTTGAAGTCATATTGTGAATTGAGAGAGAAAGATGATTCCAAACTGTTTTGTTAAAGAAGAACTATCCATTCATAGTCTATGAGAACCAGTTTCAAATACTTAAATTGTACCATAGTTAACTATGGTCTAATAACTTGTGAATTTTCCTCTTTAAGAATCAATGCTGAAGTCTGACATAACCATAGATTCAGAATCCCTGGAGTAACTATATGTTCTATTAAAAGTGTCCTGGGCAAGACGCCCAAAACGAAATCAGCTCTGTTCATCTGCCATCCTTAGTAAGATCTAGGCCAGAGCTTTTTCTATCTTGCTGTACTCCAAAACTATTTTTAAAGATAAAAGCTATAAAAGTTTTTGGTGAAAGAACAAATCCACAAATTACTCAATGCAGATTGGATTTCACGAGGCTTCTGATTACATGCCATTTTACATTTATACATTTTATCAATAGCAAGGATACTCAAGGTTGAATAAATCAATCTACCACACAACAAAGTAACAGCTGGGGTAACAGTGTGTTGAGTTCATCATTGTCTTCTTTTTTAAACAACATACTTAAACATGGAATTAACCAGTATAAGTAATATACTTTTTTAGGAATTTAATTATTGGTGGAAAAGAAAGCATTCAGGCATTCTAGGGTAGTTTCTCTTAACAAACAAAAAAAAAGAATGTTCATATGTCCTAGTCAAAAAAGGATGGCAGTACTCCAGGCAAAAATATAAGATGAGAAAAAGTATCTTACTGTAATTTGATCTTCAGTCTTTCCTTTTGGGGGCCAGGGGACATTTTTGCTTTTTTAGATGTATTTCCTATAAGAAACAGATTATGGGGGTGATTCCCCTCCTCCTTATTCTAGGGCAGTATTAATGAATGCAGAAATCTTTCTGATTTAATGGTGCCTTAAAGTACTATTAGTTTAGTAAAAAAAAAAACACAACTTATTTTTAAAAAATGTTTTCGCAAAAAAATGGGTATGTTTAAATAATTATGACCAATGAAGACATTTAGAAAATGGGTTTATATTTGCCAAAAACTGCCAGGAAAATTGGAAAACAGTATGGGAGAGATTAGGTTTAGATCAACATCTCATACCTGACACCAAGATAAACTCAGAATGGGTTAATGGCTTGAATATAAAGAAGGAAACTACAAGTAAATTAGGTGAACTCAGAATAGTATACTTGTCAGATTTATGGGAAAGGAAAAGATGTTAAGAGCAAGCAAGAGTTAGAAAATATTACAAAATTTAAATAAAAAATTTTGATTACATTAAATTAAAAAGTTTTGTACAAACAAAACCAATGCAACCAAAGCAACAAATTGGGGGAAAATCTTCATAACAAAAACCTCTGACAAAGGTCTAATTACTCAAATTTTATAAAGAGCTAAATCAATTGTACGAAAAATCAAGCTGAATAGGCAATTTTCAGATAGAGAAATCAAAACTATCAATAAAAACATGAAAAAGTGTTCTAAATCTCTTATAGTCAGAGAAATGCAAATCAAAACAACTCTGAGGTATCACTCATCCCTAGCAGATTGGTTAACATGACAGCAAAGGAAAGCAATAAATGTTGGAGGGGATGTGGCAAAGTCGGGACATTAATGCATTGCTGGTGGAGTTGTGAATTGATCCAACTATTCTGCAAGGCAATTTGGAACTATGCACAAAGGGCACTAAAAGACTGTCTGCCCTTGGATCCAGCCATAGCCCTTCTGGGTTTGTACCCCAAAGAGAAAATAAGGAAAAAAAGACTTGTACAAGAATATTCATAGCCACACTCTTTGTGGTGGCAAAAAACTGGAAAATGAGGAGGTATTCATTGATTGGGGAATGGCTGGCTGAACAAATTGTGGTATCTGTTGGTGATGGAATACTATTGTGCTCAACCTATCAATGAACTGGAGGAATTCCTTGTGGACTGGAATGACCTCCAGGAATTGATGCATAGTGAAAGGAGCAGAACCAGGAGAACAATATACTCAGAGATTGATACACTGTGGTACAATAGAACATAATGGACTTTGCTATTAGTAGCAATGCAACAATCCTGGACAATTCTGAAGGTCTTATGAGAAAGATGCTATCCACACTCAGAGGAAGAACTGTGGGAGTAGAAACACAAAAGAAAAACAACTGCTTGATCATTTGGGTCGATGGGGATATGATTGGGGTTATAGACCCTAAATGATCACCCTACTGCAAATATCAATAATATGGATATAGGTCTTGACCAATGACACATGTAAAACCCAGTGGAATTGTGTGTTGGTTACAGGAGGGGGGTTGGAGAAGGGGAGGGAAAGAACATGATTTTTGTAACCTTGAAAAAATACTCTAAATTAACTAACTAAATAAATAAATAAAAAGAAAAAAAAGAAAATGGGTTTATCCTCATCACCTGATGGCATAGTTTCATTTGTTTTTTGGAAAGTGAAATTATGGAGCTAGTTGCAAAGAAAAGCAATGTTGATTACATCGCCCAGTCACTGATTAAGCACCTAACATATACAATGCAATGCATTACTCTAGTTGATGTGGGTAATGCAGAGATAAATGGGATATGTGATGACTGCATTCAAAGGACTTATTTAAAAGGTGAAGTAAAAGATGCATACAGAAATATATAATCTAAACTAGAATAGCTTTCTCTTTGTTGCAGTACCTTCCCAATACTCCACATAAGCCCTGATCCTAGTCACTTGTTTTCTTCTCCTTGGAGCCTTTTCCAGAGTTCTAGATAGATACCATGTTTTGGAACAGACTGACCCCAAGGCTTCTTCAACTTCCTTGCCTCATACCGAGGCAGGCTTCCTCCTCAGGCTTCAAAGGACATGTTAAGGCTTACCACAAGGTTGGACTTCAAGGAAGGTCCTTTAATAATTACCTGGTTCTCTGTATAGACATCTCTCCAAATACTGATGCTCAAGCCTGGACTCATTCCTCAAAAGTTAGCATACACCCATTCATTTATATTTCCTTCATTCCAGTAATCCAGAACCCCTGGCTGCTAAAGTACATAAACAGTTTCTCACTCTCAACAACTCATTCCCTACTCTCATAGTCCTCAACCCTACATCTCTGTCCTCACCTTGTGTCCTGCTCCAGATCTGTCCATCTCTTCTAGTGTGCTCTTCTAGAATTCCTGCTTCATAATGAGTGCATTCCCTTTTATTTTAAACCTTTTCCTTTTTTATTCCTTCCATCTTCTGCTTTCTAGTACTGGCTTTACATTTACCCATGCCCCAAACTCACTAGTTATGGTAGAGTCAAAGTACTTGCTTTCTATTGTCATTTGGTGATTCTCCTACCACCATAATTTAGCACTCTCACCTCCACTGATGTTCATACTATTTAAATTGATCTCTTAATCTAGACAGATCCTAGGTCTAGGTCATTACTTTTTCTTAAACCCTTTACCTTCTGTCTTAGAATTGATACTGCATATCAGTTCCAAGGTAGAAGAGCAGTGAGAGCTAGATAATGGGAGTTAAGTGACTTGCCTAGAGTCACACAGCTAAGAAATGTTTGAGGCCACATTTGAACCCAGGACCTCCCATCTCTAGGTCTAGTTTTCAATTTACTGAGCCAACTAGCTACCCCTCCATGGCCATTATTTGTCATTCCCTTAGAATATTCTCCTTTCTTCCTCAATAAGCTCAGTGCCTGCCTCACAGTCTCTCTTCAACCTATCTCCTTGTCTCATACGAGGGAACACACATGGGGATGATGCTCCCTAACCTATCCTGAATTCCCCCTAAGTGTATTATATTCAATTCTCAGGACCATTTCCTCCACTCTTCAACAGTTACATATTAAGTTACACACTATTCTCTTCATCTTGACAAGTGTTCTACTTACATGTTGATGAACTCCAAAATTCTTTTACCTGATCATAACTTTAATCATTCTATTTTTCCCTATGTCTTATAGCCTTAAATAACAGTTCTCATCCCTTCATACTGTCCATAACTTCCAATTCTCCACTTCTCAGTTCATTCCCAGCTTACCAATCCTATACTGGCTACACTCTTCTCCCTTCCCTCTTTTGATCCCTTAGTGAATCAGGTCCACTCTATGTTTGAATCCTTTGTCCCCCTAACTTTCTCAGTGTCTTGCTAAACTACAGCCTTGGATTACTCTGTTGTTCTTTCTGCTTAAATTCATGCTGTTGAACAAAGAGGGAGAAAATCCACACAACAGTTCTGACTGGGTCCATTAAAAATTTATGTTACATATTCTCAATTATGCCCCTTTTCAGCAAGGCAATCTTTTATATCCCCCTCATTAATTCATTATCCCAATCATGTTTGGCTAATTCAAACTTTTTTCTACTCATTCCATTATCAGTTTTGTCTCATCTGTTGCTTTCCCTTAACATTCCCTCTTCTCTTCTCCTCAGCTCACATCACTCAGACTAATCTCTTTCTGTTTTGTGTGATATCCTTCCCAAAATTCATTATAAGTGAACTTTTGATCCCACCCCCCCTTCCATCATCTGCAGCATATTGCCACCATGATCACCCCTACTTTCTCTATAATTTTCAATCTCTCCATATAGTATCTCCCCCACTGTCTATGAACATTTCCATGTTTCCCTCAACTTAAAAACCCCTCACTTGATCTGATTATCTCTGCTAGGTAACATCTTATATCTCCCCTCCTCTTTCTGGATAAACTCCTTGACAAATTCCTTTCTTCTCACCACCTTGGGAGCAGAGCCCAACTGTAATATTAAGTTAAAAGTAAAAAAATAGTCTGGAAAATAAGCAAACCACAAAAAAAGAAACCTGACCATAAGAAGTTACTACGGTGACAAGAAAAATCAAGACCCAAACCCAAAAGAAGACATGTCAAGGCAACTACAAGCATCAAAGAAAAATGTGAATTGTTAGAAGTCCAACAAGAGCTCCTAGAAGATCTCAAAGAGGATTTTAAAAATAAAATAAGAGAGCCAGAAAAAAGAAATGACAGTGATGCAAGAAAATCATGAAAAGAAAATTCATAGCTTGGTAACAGAGGTATAAAAATAGTGAAGAAAATAACACTTTAAAAACTAGAATTGCCAAATAGTAAAGAGGCACAAAAGATCCACTGAAGAGAAGAACATCTTAAAAAGGAGAAAACTGCCAAATAATAAAAGAGGTACAAAAGCTCACTGTTAAATAATAATCACTTAAATATAATCACTTAAAATTAATATTGGGCAAGTAGAAGCCAATGAATCCATGAGATGACAAAAAATTGTTTTAAATTAAAATAGAAGAAAATGTGAAATATATCATTGGAAAAACAACTGACTAGAAAATATATTCAGGAGAGATAATTTAAGAGTTATTAGAATACCTGAAAGTCATGGTTAAAAAAAAAAGCCTAGATATCACATTTCAAAAAATTATCAAGGAAAACTGCCTTGGTATCCTAGAACTATAGGGTAAAATAGAAATTGAAAGAATTCATTGATCATCCCCTAAAAGAGATCCAGAAATGAAATATAATATGCCCAGGAATATCATAGCCAAATGTCTCCCAGGTCAAGGAGAAAATATTGTAAGCAACTAGAAAGAAACAGTTCAGACACTGTGGAGCCATAGTCAAGATAACACAAGATTTAGAAGCTTCCACATTAAAGAGCTAGATGGATTAAAATATGACATTCCAGAAAGCAAAAGAGCTAGGATTTCAATGAAGAATAACCATCCTTCAAGGAAAAGAATGGATACATAATGACAGAGGATTTTCAAGCATTCCTAGTAAAAGAACCAGAGCTGAATAAAAAATTTTGTTTTCAAATATAAGATTCAAAAGAAACATAAAACGGTAACAGGAAAGAGAAGTTACGTGAAAATCAATAAGGTTAAAATGTTTACATTCCTACATGGGAAGACAATTCATAAAACTCTAAGAACTTTATCATTATTAGAGCAGTTAGCAGGAGTATATATAGATAAAGGACATAGGTATGGGATGATTACAAAAAATAAAATTAAGGGGTCAGAAAAAGGAGTGCACTGGGAGAAGGGGGAAAGGAGGAAAAATGGGGAAAATTATCTCACATAAAAGAGGCATGAAAAGAAGAGCTTTTATAGTGGAGGGGGGCACTTGAACCTTAATCTCATTGGAACTGGCTCAAAGAGGGAAAAGTATATATACTCAGTTGGACACAGAAATCAGTCTTATCATAAATGATGGTAGAATGGGAAGGGGAACTGATAGAAGGAAAATTAAGGGAGGTAGAGGTCAGAAGCAAAACAATTTTAATAAGAGACAAAATAAAAAGATAAGGATAAACAAGGAAAAAACAGGATGGAAAAAACAAGGAAAAAAAAATTCACCCATACAGAATGGATTAAAAACCACAATCCAACAATGTATTATTTTATTTATAAGAAACACACTTGAAACAGAAACTCACAGTTAAAATAAAGGGCCAGAGCAGAATCTATTATGCTTCCGCTGAAGTTAAAAAAGAAAACAAACAAACAAACAAAAAAAAGCACCCCCCCCCCCAGGGATAGCTATCATGACCACAGACAAAGCAAACACCAAAAAAAAAAGACCTGAGACCTAATTAAAAGAGACCATAATGCAAAAAAAAAAAAATTATATTCCGTAAAGGATCATGAAAACACAGATTAAAAATTAAGTGGAAATTAAATAAGCTAATCCTAAAGAATGAGTAGGTCAAAGAACAAATCATAGAAACAATCAATAACTTCAGTAGAGAGAATGAAAATAATGGGACAACATATCAAAATTTATAGCATGAAGCCAAAGCAGTACTTAAAAGAAAATTCATATTCCTAAACACTTATATCAATAAAACAGAGAAAGATCAGATCAGTGAGGAGGGTATACAACTAAAAAAAATCCTAGAAAAATAACAAATTAAAAATGCCTAATTAAACACCAAATTGGACAATCAAAGGAGAGATGAATAAAACTGAAAGTAAGAAAACCACTGAACTAATAAATAAAACTTTTGTGAAAAACAAACTAAAAAACCACTGGCTAATTTGATTAAAAACCAAACCAAAACAAAACAAAATTACCAGTATCAAAAGTGAAAAGAGTGAATTCCCCACAAATGAAGATGAAATTAAATAAATTAGGATATATTATGCCAATAATATGCTAATAACTCTGACAATATAATTGAAATGGATAAACATTTGCAAAAATATAAACTGCCTAGATTAATAGAAGAGGAAAGAGAATAAACAACCCTATTTTAGAAAAAGAAACTGAACATGCCATCAATGAGCTCACTAAGGAAAAATTGTCAGAACAAGTTGGATTTATAAGTGAATTCTACCAAATATTTAAAGAGTAACTAATTCTAAAACTATATAAATTATGAGTCCTAACAAATTCCTTTTATGACAAAATATGGTGTTGATAGCTGTAAAAATGGAGACTTGAACCCTGGACTCAAAACCCCAGAAGTCCTTGCTCACTTTCCAGAATGCTTTGTAATCGCACTGAATTCTCACCTGGGCAAGATCACAAATTATTATTTAAAGGAGTTCTCTGCCTACTGAGGTCTCTTTCCTACTTCCCCTTCCCAGCAGACACATCTCTTTCATAATGTAGGTGAGATTGTCTAGGCCTCTTTGGGCCTAGACATGTGCTTTCTTATTCTGTATTTTCTTTAATCCTTACCCTTTAATAAACCTCTAAAAATATAATACTCCTTGCAGAGAGAAACTAATTTCTACCTGCCTCAGTTTCCCCCCCAAAAAATTTTAACTCTTACATAGCTAAACCGGAGAGAATGAAAACAAAGAAAGCTACAAACCAATTTCCCTAATGAATACTGTTGCAAAATTTTTAAATAAAATCCTAACAAGGAGATTACAGTAATATTTCATAAAGTCATACACTATGACCAGGTAGGATTTATAGGAAGAATGCAGGACTGATTCAATATTAAGAAAACCATTAGCATAACTGACTAAATCAATATCAAACTCAACAAAAATCATACGATTATCTCAACAGATATAGAATAAGTTTTTTACAAAATATAACACTCATTCCTATTAAAAACACTAGACAGCATAGGAATAAATGGAGCTTTCCTTAAAATGACAAGTAGTATCTATTTAAAACCATAAGCAACCATTATCTGTAATAAGGATAAGTTAGAAGCCTTTCTAATAAGATCAGAGGTAAAGCAAGGATGCCAATTATAACCACTATTATTCAATATTGTTGCAGAAATGTTGGCCTTAACAATAAAAGAAAAAGAAATTGAAAGAATCAAGAACAGGCAAAGAGTGAACAAAACTATCACTCTTAGCAAATGACATGACAGTGTACTCAAAGGATCTTAGGGAAGCAATTAAAAAACTAACTGACAATTTACAATTTCAGCAAAGTTATAAAATAAATCCATATAAATCATTAGCATTTCTAGATTACCAATAAAGTCCAGCACAAAAAGATAGAAAGAAAAACTCCATTTAAAATAAACACTGAAGGGGGCAGCTGGGTGGCTCAGTGGATTGAGAACCAGACCTAGAGACAGGAGGTCCTGGGTTCAACTCTAGATTCAGCCACTTCCTAGCTGTGTGACTCTGGGCAAGTCACTAAACCCCCATTGCCTAACCTGTACCACTCTTCTGCCTTGGAGCCAATATATACAGTATTGACTCTAAGAAGGAAGGTAAGGGTTTAAAAACAATTAAAAATAAAATAAAATAACCACTGAGAGCAGAAGTTGGGAGTCTACATGCCAAGATAAACCTAGGTACTATATGAATACAATTCCATAACAGTTTTTATACAAATAAAATCAGATCTAAGCAAGTTGAGAAACATTAATTGCTCATTGGTAGGTTAAGTCAATATAATAAAAATGATGATCTTACATAAATTAATTTACTTAATTAGAGCCATATGAATCAAATTACAAAAAAATTATCTTATACAGATAGAAAAATAAAACCCAAAATTCATCAAAATTCATCTAAATAATAGGTCAAGAATATCAAGGTTATTAATGAAAAAAAAGTAGAGGAAAGTTGCTTAGCAGTACCCTATCTCAAATATCATTATAAAGCAATAATTATCAAAACAGCCCAGTACTGGGCTAAGAAATAGTGGTGAATCAGTGGAATAGATTAGGATCACAATACACAGTAGTAAATGGCTATAGTAATCTAGAGTTTGGCAAACCCAAAGATCCAAGATTTTGGAACAAGAAAACACTATCTGATAAAAATTTCTGGGGAAAGTAGAAAGCAGTTTGGCAGAAATTAGGCATAGACTGATATCTCACACCATATACTAAGGTAAGGTCAAAATGGGTACATGACTTAAGACACAAAGGGTGACATCATAAGCCATTTAGGGGAGCAGGGAATGTTTTGTCAGTTTATGGATAAGGGAAGAAATTTATGACAAGACAGAGAGTACTGCAAAAGTACAACAAATTAAAAAGATTTTATATTAAAAAAACATTAATTCAGTCCAAGTTTAGAAGTTTATCTGATATAAGCCCTCGTTTTTCTAATTGAGGATAGTTATTGATTTTCTAATTGAGGATAATTGAGGATAGAGTTAAAATTTTAAGAATACACATAATTTTCCAACTAATAAATGGTCAAAAGACACAGGCAGTTTTCAGAAGAAGAAATCAAAACTATCTATAGTTATTTGAAAAATATTTGTTATTTGAAAAAATATTCTAAATCTCTTGATTAGAGAAATGCAAATTTAAAAAAACTGAGGTAATCATGCCTAGCAGATTAGCTAAAATGATAGAAAAGGAAAAAGACAAATGTTGGCGGGGATGTGGGAAACTGGGGCACTAATGCACTGTTGGTAGTCTTATGAACTGATCTGGCCATTCTGGAGAGCAATGTGGAACTATGCCCAAAGGGTTATAAAACTATGTATATGCCTTTAAAAAAATAAATATTTTATTTTACCAATTACATGTAATAACAATTTCCACATACATTTCCAGAAGTTATAAAATCTCAATTGTCTCTCCCTTGCTTCCTTCCCAGAGATGATAAACAATTTGATATAGTTATACATGTATTACCATGCAAAATTTATTTCTATATTGTTTATTATTATTGAAGGAGAACACATATAAAATACCCCCCCCCCAAAAAAACCAAATAAAGTATAGTGAAAATAGTATGCTTTGATCTGCATTCAAACTCCAATGATTCCTTCTCTAGAGGACAATAGCATTCTTTCTCTAAGTCCTTCAGAATTACCCTGGATTGTTGTATTGTTGAGTAGCTAAGTCTTTCACATATGATCATCCCACAATATTGCTGTTACTGTGTACAATGTTCTCCTGGTTCTGCTTTTTTTTATTCTGTATCAGTTCATGTGGGTCTTTTCAGTTCTTCTTATTCATCATTTCTAACAGCACAATAGTTTCACATATAAATATTTTTGTACAAGTAGATCCTTTCTCCATCAAAGGGCAGTTTTATAGTGTGCTTTGAACAGTGTTTCAAAATGCCAGAATGGTTGGATCTATTCTTATGTATAAACTTTGACCCAGCAATACCACTGCTAGACTTGTACCCCAAAGAAATCAAAGAAAAAGGAATAGAACACACACACACACACACACACACACACACACACACACACACTCTCTCTCTTCTATTTATAGCATTTCATTTTGTGGTGAAAGACCTAGAAAGTGAAAGGATACCCATCAATTGGGGAAAACTTCCCTAAATATTCTTGGGGTTTTTGATCTGTGTTTTCTTTTGCAACATAGCTAATATTGAAATGTTTTGCATGACTGCACATATGTAATCTATATAATATTGCTATCCTTCCATGGAGAGGGCAAGGGAGGGAGGGAGGGAGAGAATTTGGCATTGAAAAATTTAAAAAACATATGAAAATTTTTTGTTTATGGGTTTTACTTTATTGAGAAAAATAAAAATAAAAAACAAAGTATATGATAGAGTCTACCTTTGAGGAAATTATAACTTTTTTGATCCAGACATATTATTTCAGGAGAACAATTATTTGAAAAAAAAGGAATAAGTCCAGAAATTACTGTATAACAAATAATTAAGCTCTTATTTTTTTATAACCCTGCCTCCTCCACCCTCTGGAGTTCTGCAATAAAATATCAACCAAGAAATATACTACGTAAAATTTCACTACGTGAAAATTCTTGGTTTCTGTTCTGGTACCTAATAATACAATCAAAATATCAAAGTATCTTGCTCTAAATGTCCTAAAATTGTGAGGCAAAATGTCATAAATACAGTATCTCATTTTTCTTAAAATGCACATTTAAATGACTTTTTTCTCCCCCTTTTCTTTCTTTTCCTATCATAACAGAATCAGTAGCATTTCCTACACACATTTCAGTACTAAACCGAGTTGTCAGTTCATCATTTGCTTCTAAAATTCAGTCTTCAAAAATACACATGATACATTTTACAAGGTATTAAAGTTTTGGGTAAATTGTCAATTAGTAAGAATTTGGAATTAATGATAGTTCTGTGTAGTGAAGATGATGGTATTTTAACTGGCACAGATCCTCATGTGATTTCACTTAGTAATAAAGGATATCAGATTATAGTTATTCAAAGCCAACATATTAAAGGCACACTAATACTCCAAGAATATAACTAATTTCATTTCCATAACATTAATTAGAGGAAAAAAAATTAAATCTGTTAGAAGGACGGGATGTAAGAAAATACAATGATAAATTCAGTAATGATTCTGATGTGTAGCTAACAAAAGTATTTTGTAAAATTCTTCAGTATAAAAAATATTACACTGTTAATTTTAGGATGACTATTATTTATCTGGTATGAAGATTAAATGAACTCTCCCCTGACCATTTTTAGATTTAATCACCAGAAGGGTATAAACCCCACTTACATTTGAGTGGGGGAGGTCTGTGACCCACATGTGTGATAGTGGGTGAGGAATCAGAATCAACTGACTGCTCCCTGGGCAGTCCTTAGCAAAGTTTTAGCTGTAATTGGTACACGTAAAATGGAAGGAAGTCACAGGAAGTGATGAAAAGAAATGGTCTTTAAAAATGCCAAGAACTTCCTGTGAAAAGACTCCTGTCTTTTGCCTTCAACTTGACTTTGGAGGAGTTCTGACTGAGGATCTCTGACTGCTTCTATTTTCCTTAAAAATACCACTGTGGGGTGGGTGAAAAAGGCTAACTCGTTTTCTTGATTTTCTGAAGGGACTATTAGTCTATAGACTATTAAAAAGTTTTTAGGCCAGAAACTGAGGCCACGAAGATTAATGCTTTAATTCATACCAATGGATGCTGAGAGCATTCAATCATGCGAAGCTGCATTTTACATCTAAAATACAGCAGAAATTTGGTTTCAATAATGAATTAATGATTTTAGTGCATACTTCTCACTTCAGCAACAATTCTATAGAATCAGCTTCTCTGTATTTATGATTATTCATAGAGGAATTTGGCAGCAGAATTCCCTATCTTTCCATTTAATATGTTTACAGAACCTTTGGCAGAAATGACTAAACTCTGCGCCTACTGTTTTAACGGACAAGAACAGGCTGTCTCCTAAATACAAAACCATCTTGTTTTCTTCAGTACTCTCTAAATATCTACTTTAAAAGCAAATGTTAGGCCTACTTTTCAAATCTCACTAGCCCAGAAGATGTCTCCTGTAGGCAGTTTATCATTGTGGATATTTATATGGAAAAATGGGTCTTTGCACCTTCTGTAAACTTCCTACCTTTATCTCTACTGTAATAAGTTGCTATTTCCACAGCAACAAAATTTAAGGTTGAAGACAGGTAATAGTATAATAATATATTTTGTACTGTTTAACTCGGAATCACAAAGTGATAAATATAGCTTTATTCTCATGTTATATATATAGAAGGAAGCAGGTAAAAAGAAAATAGAACAACTCACCAAGGTTATACAAGTCAGAAAGAAAAATGAGATGAGCTAGTACAACTGCTTTCAACCCCCTTGTTCTAGCCAGTCAGTGCATGGCTTTCATTTCTTAATTAGGCTCTATCCTTCGTCAGTTATACTATAATGTTACTTTCTAAAAGCCCAGGAAAACTATAATAGGCCAAGGACAAGTATCAAAGTCTATTTTAGAATTGCACAGCATGGATAATGCACAAAACATTTTCATCCTTTTGTCACAGAATATCTTCTCTTTTTGATCCTAGACTTCAAGAGAAAATGAAAAAGCAATCTTTTACTGTCGGCATCAAAAAACCTCCAATAAATCATGTGAACTCCTAAAGGCTTGCTCTGGATCAGCCAACATACTTTATTTCATGCCAAAATAGCATTCTTTTCAAGTCACCTGCCCCAAATGGTACCATATAACTAAACAAATAACATTCTGACCTTTTCCTATCTGTTGTTTTATATTTAAGTTTGATCAGCATTAGAAAGTCAGATATAAACAGTCCATATGGTAGTGGGGTCACTAATCATAGCTACTGTTGGATGATCTATGATAAAGAGTCTGCTGTACTGGAAGCAATCTGTCCTTTTATGAACTCTGTATTGGGACATTCCTCTGAAATGTAATTTGCACTATCATCCAAGGCTTCTGTATTGCCATTATAAATCAAAATATCACCAGCTGTTATATTTTTTGTACATCTTAAAAAAAAATTCTGGCAAACAGGTCAAACAGCTTTCCAGAAAGACATGAAAATGCAAAATTCTTACAAAATCTGAATTTTAAAACTATACTATGACCTGGGTTATATGTTTAATGCATTACTTTATAATTTATCAATTGAAGCCAAATTTACTTAGATTCTATCCTGTTCCAACTCTCAGGAACATTTAGGGCCACCAGGTCCTGCTATGAATGCTGAAAAGTACAATACGATTTGAAAGGGTCTAAAAATATCAAAGGTTTACCCAGGGATCACTTGTAACTGAACCATCTTCTCTTCTAAGTGTCAAAATTTGATTTCTAATTTTTCAAGATCTGACAGCTGCAACCACATTTGCCAGCTCTCCCTAGGTTCATTGTACCTCAGAAGCCCTTTGTAAAGATTTCACAACTGGGCAGGCAGTTTTTCTCTAGGATTTGTGTTGTTTGTTATAGAACAAACTGGTCAACCACCTGCTGTTGATGTAAATATTCTTTGGCTTAACACATTAAAAGAAAATTATTTTAAACTAATTTGGCTGTGACTGATAGGCAATAGAATTCCTTGTGATGATCATGGAGAAAACAATATAATGATGCCAATAATCATAATGCCAATGATAACAGCTGGCATTCACATAGCACTGTAATGTTTGCAGAATGCTGTACACATGTTACCTCATCTATCAGTCTACTTGAAACACAATCCAGGGTTGACCTTTCACTGGAAAAATTGCAAAGATAGTAACCAACTATAGAATAATGGAGACAGAAGGAAGCAGGGAAAACATTGAATCTCACCTCCTCATTTTACATAAGAGGACATTAGAGCACAGTGAACTGAACTAATTTAAGGTCACAGCTTTTCGGTAGTAGAGACAAAAGCAAAGCCAAGGTCTCCAGACTCGGTCTACAAAGAACCCTCAAGATAGTCATTTGATGATCAGATCTGGGCAGGGTAGTTTCCAAGTGCAGGATCATTAGAAGTGAAGGTTTGAATAAAAGATCATTAAATGCAGAGATGTGGGAGAAACCCAGGGATAAAGATGGCTCCATCTAGTAGATCAAAAGACTAAAACTTAGAAGCTTTATTTCTAAATTCTAGCAAAAGGCCTTAGAATCCAAACTTTAATTTACTGGATGAACACTTTCTATAACATGATGGGCAGGTGGGGCATTCAGTGTTTATTTAAACACTTCCAGTAAAAAAGGAGCTCATTACTTGATGAGGCATTCCATGAATGAGTAATTCTAGTTATCTATAAGGCTAAACTCTTGCCCTGCTGTAACTTTTAGCATCCCTCCAATCTCTCTCCTCTCTAATTCATCCTCCACAGTGCTGCCAGGAATTCTTCCTCAGGCATAGGCTTAATCACTTCACTCCCCGAGCTTAAAGGCCTCCAGTAGCTCTGAGATGCCTCTAGGACAAAATCCAACTTCTTGACTAGGCATTCAAGGCACTTCAAAGTCTCCTTCCAATCTATTCCATTCTTCTTTCCCCATGTTCTACATTTTATTCAAACTACCTGTTCTACCTAGACACGTATATGTATTTGGACAGGCCATGTTTCTCAAAACTGCAGTTTCTCTCTTGTTTTTATCCATAGGCTGTAGCAAAAAAAGAGCATTTGGATTTGTAGTTGGGGAAGCTGAGTTCAAATCCCAGCTCTACTCTCAGAGGGAGTCCTGGGCATTTCTTTATAGCTCCAAGATACTAGGATTTCTGTCTTTCAGATTCCCTATCTATCTCAAAGGGTCAGTTGTAGTCCTACCTCCACTGTGCACATAGCCTCCCCCGTCCTCAACTGTTGTTTTTTCCCTCCTCAAATATTCCTCCAATATTTCATATGTTGCCCATTTCACTTCCTTCCTTGTATTATATCCAAGCTCATGCCATAGACCCCAATAGAATATAAACTCCCTGACTCATGCATTCATGCAACTGGCGTTTATTAGTGCCTACTACACACTAGGCTTTGTGCTAAAGGCTGAATATACCAAAAGAAAAGGCAAAAGATAGCTCCTGTTCTCCAGGAGGGCACAGTTTAAGGAGAGAAGACAACATGCAAACAATTATGGAGAAAAAGGATATACAGAATAAGTCTGAGACAATCTCAGAGGGAAGGCACCAAGATTAAGGAAGACTGGGACCAGCTTCCTGTAGAAGGCAAGCCTTTAGCTGAAATTTAAAGAAAGTCAGAGAAGCCAGAAGGTGGAGAGGGAGAACATTCTAGGTAAAGGGGGCAGCCAGAGAAAACACTCGGCATCAATTGCTCTCAGAGTATGTAGTGGGAGTAAGGTTTAAGAGTAAAAAAATTAGGAAGGAGTCTGGTTAAGAAGGGCTTCAGAAACTAAACAGAGGGTTTTCTATTTGATCCTAAAGACAATAGAGTACCACTGGAGCTTGTTGAATGGAAGGTGTGTGAAGCAGACTTGTACTTCAGGAAGATCAATCTGACAGCTGAATGGAGGATGGTCTGGAGTGGGAAGAAACCTGAGGCAGGTGGACTCACCAGCAGGCAATAGCCTGAACAACAGTTCATGTGTGAAGTGATGGGGGCCTGCATCAGGGTGGTAGCAGTGTCAATGGGATGAGGGAGTGTATACAAGAGATGTTAAAAAGGGAGAAACAACAGGGCTTGACAACTCATTAGATATGGGGGTGAGAGAGTAAGAAGCTGTGATTGGGTTACTAGGAGACTGGTGGTACCCTTGACATAAATAGGGAAGTTAGGATGAGAAGATTTCTGAGAAAAAGATAATGAGTTCAGTTTTGAAGAGGTTACGTTTAAGCTGCTTATAAGATAACATGTTTGAGATGTCTAATAGGCAGCTGGAGATGGAGGTCAGGAGAGAAGTTAGGGCTACACAAATAAATCATCTACAAAGAGACAAAAATTAAATCCATTGGAAATGATAAGATCACCAAATAAAATAATAGAAGAGAATAGAAGAGGGCCCAGAATAGACCTTGGGGAACACTCATAGTTAGTAGGTATCAAAAGCCAGCAAAGGAAACTGAGGAATGGTAAGATAGGTAGAAAGAGGACCAAGAGAGAATAATGTCATGAAAACATAAAGAAAAGAAAGTATCCAGCAGAAGAGGGTGATAAGGTAATGCCAAAGACTGGGGAAAAGTCAAGAGGGATGAGGCAAAGTAAAGTAAAGATCCCTGGATTGGGTAATCAAGGGCTCAGGGGTGAATCTGGGGAGCATAGTTTTCACTGAATGATGTGATCAGAAGCCACATTTTAGAGAATGAAGAGAGACTAAGGGGAAAAGAAGTGGAGGCATCACTTGTAGACAGTCTTCTTAAGAGGGTTAGTCACAAAACAAAGAAGAGATATAGATGATGGCTAGGAGGATTGGCTGGTGTAGTTCTCATTTTTGTACTTAATGGGTACCTAATACTGAGAACTTAATATTGAATTGGTCCTAATTCTGGCCTCTGGGCAGCAAAGAATAAATTTCAAATCTATTCCTTCTTTCACATCATAGCCCTTGAAAAACCTAACCTGTATCCTCTTAGTCTCCATAACAAACCCTAATTCTTTTACTAATTTTTTTTACCCAATTCACTTTATCTCAAAGGAGTTTCCAGAATTTGCATCATTCTGACACCCCTCTGGAAAGCATTATACTACTATAGATACAGTCTGACCATAATATGGACACTGCATTTCTAACTAACACAGCCTACAAATGTATTAGCTTTTAGAGAAGTACATCTGTAGTTGGTGTGAAGAATGAATCAAACTTTGTCTATCAATCAGCAGCTTTTAAATTAATCAATCAAAATCTTAAACACCCCTACTTAACACTAAGTAAGAGAGTTCACAAGGTGACTGCCCTGCCCCTGCAATTGGTTCCCATAAAGTGGAAGAAGGGATAGGAAGTGATGTAGGAAAAAGACTATTAAAAAGTCCTGAACTTCTTTGGACTTCGGTGTGGGAGGACTTCACCTTGGGACTTGGCCTTTGGTCTTCTCCTTTGGAGTTCATCTTGGGTGGGTGAGTAGCTGGCCTTCCTTTCCTGGCTTCTGAAGAGATTGGTTCCAGAGACCCTTGATGTAGCTTTGGAGGAGGCTGCATTGGTGGAACTCTAGCTGAAGACAACACTGGACATGGGGAAGCCCCTGTGGGGCTGAGCCTCACTTTACCAGAGAAGGGCTAGTAGGTTTGTTAAAACCTGTCTCTTTGGCTACTTTTTTCCATTTTCACTTTCTAACTCTTTGTAAATAAAACTACCAAAAGTTATTTTTTACTTAAGTTATATCTTTAAATCAGCAACCACAATATTGCTATAGAATTCTCATATTTAACATAAAACCTATATTTAATTTCTTACATTAGCTTATAATATATTTGTGGTAAATAAAACCCACATGAATTGCCATGCTAGGTCTCTTGTATTATACTTGTTCAATTGATTATTTATAGACAGAGGTAAGTGTGGAGTACTGAAAACAGTACTAGACTTGGAATCGAGAGAGTACTAGGTTTCATTGCCACCTCTAACACTGACTCAACTGAGGGGATTGTGGGCTTGATTTTGCTTTGCTTCCATTAATTTATCTGTAAGATGGGAACAATATCACTGATAATACCAATGGTATAAGGCTATTATGAGAATCAAATGAGATGTGCATAAAGTGCTCTGTAAGCATTAAAATGTGATATGAATGTCAACTATTTTTTAGCTTAATTGAATTTATTCTATTGTATTAGCTATAACTTAGTTTTATTTTACTGAAAACTTGGTAATCATGGCTTCATTCATTTAGAATTCATCTCCCATTTATTAAACCTATGTTTTTTTATTGAAATCATCGTTAAAAATATTAACTAGTGGTAGGACCAGAAGAAGAACATCTGGTGATACTTTTCTAGAGATCTTTCTTGTTTAAGTTTAATCTTTTCTTTATGAATGCTTGGAAGTCTTCTGTTTTATTAAATGACCATACTTTCCCCTGCAAAAATATAGTCAGTTTTGCTGGGTAGTTGATTCTTGGTTGTAGACCCAGTACCCTTGCTTTCTGGAATATCATATTCCATGCCTTCCAGTCCTTTAGTGTAGGCACAGCCAGATCCTGTGTTATCCTAACTATGGTTCCATGGTATCTGAATGATTTCTTAGCAGCTTGTAATATTTTTTACTTGGTCTGGTAGTTCTTGAATTTGGCTATAACATTCCTGGGGCATTGTCAATTAGGAATTAAATACAAGAGGTGATCTGTTGATTCTTTCAATCTCCACTTTTCCCTCTTGCTCGAGAATGCAATTTTCTTGGATAATTTCCTGTAGAATGATATCCAAGTTTTTTCTTTTGTCATGATCTTCTGGTAGTCCAATAATTCTTAAACTGCCTCTCCTGGATCTGTTTTCAAAGTCTGACGTTTTGTCAATGAGGTATTTCATATTTTCCTCAATTTTTTCATACTTTTGATTTTGTTTTATAGATTCTTGCTGCCTTGTGAAATCATTTGCTTCTAGTTGTTGGATTCTAATTTTAAAGACTGAATTTCATTCCTGGCTTTTTGGTTATCCTTCTTCTGGTCTGATTTTCTTTGTTGGCCATCTTTCATCTTCTTTGCCTTGTTTTTAAGCTGGTTAATTGTGGCTTTCAAAACACTATTTTCTGTTTGCAGATAACTTATTTTGCTTTTTAAGTTCTTTTCCCCACTGTCTTCAACTTCTCTTAATTGTTTTTTGAATCGTGTTTTGAGTTCTTCCAAAGCCTGTGTCCAATTTGCTAGAGTTTTTGTGTTTTTGCTTGGTGTTCCTTGGTCCTCCTCTGTTCCACTTGCTCTTTGTTCATTACCTGGATAGAAACTGTCGACTGTAATTTCTTTTTCTGTTGTTTACTTATACCCCCCCTCCCATAATTAGCTGTAATCTTGCTCCTCTATTTATCTGCTGGATCTGTGGGTTTGGGCTATCCTGTCCTGAAGGGGCTTCTTCATTGCTCTGCTGATTGACTAGGTTAGGCAGATGGTATTGATGAGCCCTGAAGTTAGATCTTCCCCAGCTGCCAGCTGAAGCTGAAGGCGTAGGTGAAGTTAGCTGTGCTTCCAGCCCTGTTAGCAAGGTATTCTGTGGTGGTTACAGCCTTTGCCCTGGGATCAGAGTCAGCTAGATTCTTTCAGCTACTCTCAGCACAGTCTGTGGGGGAGGGGTGTTGGAGCTAGAGCTTCCTTGCCCTCTAAAGGCTTCTTATCTGCCCTATTGATAAGATTAACCCAGGGTGGAGTTGATGATCTGCAGTGCTGGATGTGCCCTGAGGCCAAAACCTTGAGAAAAGGAGAGGGAGGGCAAGATGGAGTGTTTTGGCTTCCTCTAGGCTGCCCTCTCTGTGCTTCTCCTCCAGCTGCCTTCTTGCTGCCTGTGTTTAACATCCTGAGCCTGGCACAGCTGTGCCAGCAAGGCACTCCCTCCAGACTAGTGCCTTTACCCTCCCAGAGATTCTAGTCACTGCTGGAGACTCAGCACTATAGGTAGGGGGAGGGGTCCTGAGACCTTCCTTGTTCCTTCCCCTTGAAGCTGAGAGTTCCAGAATTCAGGCTCTTTTTGGCATACCTTTTAAGTTGAATCCAGCAGCAGGAGGGTCCTCCAGCTCTGTCCTATTGTTGGATTTGGATTTCTGTCCCCTCAAACCATTCTGTCTTTGATTTGTGTGGAAGGGTTTTAGAGGTCTGGACTTTTGCTGAGCCTAAGCAGCCATCTTGACTCCGCCTCCAGTCTCTAGAGACTTTTCTTAGAAATGACATTAATCCATTAATCAATTCTCCTTCAGTATTGTTATAAAATCAGCTGTAAGTCACTTTACCTGTACCTATCATAAAAACTGAATGTAACTATAAAGATATTTAACTTGCCTATTTAAAAATCCTGTTCTGCTCTGATTAAGTTTACTTTGAAAAGTTATATCCTACTATAGCTGAGATTTCCAAAGCAATTCTAAATCCACTATCAATTAAAGCAAATGTATATATTATGCCTCTTAAGACATTGTTCGATTCAAATTCAGGCCAAAAAGACTACTTCCGATAGCAAAAAAATTTTAAAGTAAAATTTGAAAATGTGAGTTTAAGAAGGGAAATTTTTTTTCCCATCAAGGGCATTTATGTTAACTTTAATATTATCATATATTTTCTTTCTTTTTTTTTCTTCTTTTGTTTCTCTTGTGCAACAAAGACAGAACAAACATTCCAAAGGCTTGTTAAGAAATGACCAGATATGGTGGGCATAGTGCTGGGCTAGGAGTCAGAGAAGCTGCAAGGCCTTCAGCAAGTCACATTACATTTTTGTTTCCCTAGTCATACAAAGGTAATAATATTGCCTTTACTTCCTTCTTGGGGTTTTAATGGGGAAGGTGTTTTAGAAACTTTAAAGCACCGTATATATGGGATGCCTGTTATTCCCTTTGGAGTGAAGCAGTCAGAGAGAAAAGACCAAAGGGGGAAAAGAAACTGCTGACATGAGAAAAGCTTTTTCCAAGGATTTTTGAAAACTGACTGCCCTGAAATACCAGATTCAAACTTCTCCTTAGAAGGAATGTACTCTAAGAAGTGGAGGGTAACTTGAAAATAAGTCTCTCTCTGACAAGCATACATAGGACTAGCTTTGGCAATAATGAATATCAGTGGGAAAAGTACAAAATTTCTTTAAATTTAATTGATGTTATATAATATTTTTAAATTGGAATACTCATTATGGTTATCATCTTTATCTGTGTTGTGAATCAACTATGGAGAGGCATTAGGCTCATCTGATGATGAATTTTTTTTGGTCACGGCAACCCAATAAAACGAAGCAAAGTAAAAAATCATTCTTGTGCTTTTGTGATAATGGTTGCAGAGGGGCAAAAACAAGGCAAAAAAGGGGCAGCAAGGTGGCTCAGTGTATAGAGAGCCAGGTCTGGAGATGGGAGGTCCTTCATTCAAATCTGGCTTCAGATACTTTCTAGCTGTATGACCCTGGGCAAGTAACTTAACCCTACTTGCCTATCCCTTTACCACTCTTCTGCCTCGGAGTAAATACTTAGTATTAATTCCAAGATAGAAGGTAAGCATTAAAAAAACCAAACAAACAAACTAACAAACAAACAGGTCAGAAAGTGTTTCTCTAAGAAGCATACAGTTTTTTGACCATCAGTAAACTTCAATTTGATTATTGGTACTCCAAAGGTAAGCTTCTTGTTCTCTTCTCCAAATTCTTCTATCATGCCTTGAAAGCTCATCATCCTACCAGACTACATCAGCCATGGTTCTCATACTTCATTGCTACCCTCTGCCCCTGGAATCCATTTGATTGAAGGGAGTGAAAAGCTCTTCCCCAAACCTCCACTTAAAGAGGACATCAGATCAGCCATTTCTTCATTTCTTACCTGGCTAGAATTCTTTGAATTTCCCCATTTTAACCCACTGGTATTCCTGTCAAGTAGTCCTCCCTCCCACCCTGGCACACGAATAAATGTTTACAGACTGATTGCTCAATGACCAACAAGTGCATATGTTGCTGGAGGAGATAATAATATCAAACTTGACATACATGCTCTACGTGAAATGAGAGAAGGTAATTGTAGCTGAATAGAAGGAGGGCTCATGGAGCAAAGAAACAGTAGAGAAAGTTTTATTGTATGCTCAAGGGCAATAAGAAATATTATTTCACGGCATACTTGGTCATCATATATTATGGTACTAATGATATATATTGTAAAAAGATCCCCATGAAAATAATTGTAGTTGATATACCAACATCTCTTGCTAAAGATGAAGTAGTCAAGAAATTGATAACTCTCTCCAATTAAATCAATATACACTTTAATACATGGTGAAAAGGTGGGAAAAGATGAGGATAGGGAGCAAAATATATGGGAAAGCACAGTTCAAGAAAAAGGAACGAGAGATAAAAGACTTGTATTATACAAAAGCCAAATATCTCTATATAATGAATCCTTCCACTAAAAAATGAATTAGTATGGCACATGACAAACACCAAATAACATAACAGATCAAGTAACAATGGAAAGGGAAGACTTGATATTGATGTAGGAATTATCTTTAAGTCAGCTGTTAAAGTAGTTAGACTACCTACTCAACAAAGCTAAGATCAGAATTAATATTTTCTAAATAAAAAAGATACAGTATTCAACTGAAACAATTTATTTCTAAACTATTTAAACTCATAGCTAAAAATCAGAAATGAGGCATGAATGACAGAAATAATATCAACACCAACTAATTTTACCAGCAGTTTAACCATTGTAAATTAATCTCTTCCATGAGACCAAAAGAGCCCACAAAGTGACTCAGTCAGCAAATATTGGACTTACTTGCCAAACAGAGAGAGATGACAATGCTGGGTTAGAATATAAGCTAATTTGTAAAATCTTATGAAGAAGGATGATGGATGATTATGAGCAGTCTCATTAAACAGGGAAAAGTAATAGAGAGCAAAATAGGTTTAAAGAAAGCTTGGCAAGATGTCCAACTAAGCAAAGTCATTGCAAATGCATTAAGGGATTAAAAAAGGAAACAGAAGAGATTTAGAAAAATCACTTAAATTTTTTCCATCAAAGACAACAGAATAATACTTGAACCCTATCATGACAGTTTCAGATATGCCTAATAAGAGAAATATCACTAAAGAGAACAAAGAGAGGAAAAGTAGTCAGACTGAACTGATAGAGAAAAGATCTATGCTGGAAGTGAGCCAGTTTTGACAGCATAAAAGAAAATAGATATACAAGGTTCCCAAAAGAGGGGAAAGATACCAAAAGTGTGGGAATAAATCTCAGACCTTATTAATACTGAGAAATAAAACAGGTAGAACATCTATATTTCCTGACCCATGTGCCTACCTTCTCATCTACACAAAAACTTAATGAGAATCATCTATATGTGTGATTCAAGAGCATTCCTGAGGTTGACAGTCTCTTTTACAAGTTGTCTCATATCCATGCATTAAAATCATTCAAGATTCTTTAGAAGATGTAACCACAGAAATAACCCTGTTTAATGATCTTTTGACATTTGATATTGATAGAGATATACATTTGTCAAAGTTATTCATTACTGTAATGGTTAGCCAACAAACACTTAAAAAAATGCTTACTATTTGCCAGGCACTGTGCCAAAAGCTGGAATGAAGGAGATCCTGCAGAGCCTCTATAGAAAGAGGTCCTCTAGGTGCTCCTGTTTGCAGATGACATTGTGCTAATTGCATCAAACCCAAGAACACTGCAGAGGCTCCTGGAAGAGATCTGTAATTACTCAAAGGAATTTGGTTTCTCCATCCATACAGGAACAACCAAGCAGATGAAGAAGATCTATTGCCCAGATTTCAGTAGGCACTTAGATGGAAACTCTATAGAGTTTATCCAGAAATATGTATATCTGGTATAGGCAGCACAGATGAGCAATGAATTGGGTTCAAAACTGAATAGGAGAGCAGGCTGGATTGGGAAACTGCAATGTTTCTTTAATGACTCAACTTCCTATGAAAAGTGAGAATCACATAGAGGGGAATGGAGAATTCATGGTAGATGTTAAGCAGGTTTAAATATATAATCAAAAAGGAACTTTGAAGAATAGGAATAATAAATATAATCAAGAAATTATGTGCTAGGAAAAGAAGATGGTTTGGTCAATTATAATAATGAGGGATGACAGGTAGGACAGCAAGAATGTTCGGCCTGTACCCTTATAATGTCATGAAGAAGCAAGGAAAGCCTCAAGCACACTGGGTGGACTCTGTTATCACTTTAAAGGAAAGATATAAATGAGTTATACCAGATAAGTAGATATGGCCAGCCTGTGATTTACAATGTTGGAGGAAATTCCCATATGGGTAATTGAGATCCACTTGAGTATTTGAGTAAAAATTATAACAATATTTAATATATATTTTATTTATAATTATTTTAAAAATATTTTATTTATAATTATAAAAAGTATTTGAGTAAGAATTATTTTTAAAAACATAACAGAAAAGAAAAAGATCTCTTTAAGTTAACTGGGTCCATGGGAATTCTGGCTGTTTAATATAGCAGTCCATAAGCAAAGGACTACAATTAGTTTAGTAGCAATGTACATTAATTGTAGATAAAGTACTTAGGAGGATTTATACAGTCTCTTTAGTTTGGGGTTTTGAAACTCCAAAATAAGAAACATATGGCAAATGTCCTAGCAAGAGGAGGGGCCAAGGTGATACATCTCTTAGCAACTGCTATATTTCCTATTTACTATATAGTCTTTTTCCATCCTCTTTTCTAACCTCCATAAACATGTGGTCCAAGTATCCATTTTTAAAATTTCTTATATGTTATATTCCCAGAATCACAGAAACTCAGAATATCAGATATAGAGGGACTTCTGAAGCCAGTGAGCCCAACCTGTCCTTCAATGAGAGTCCCAGCTGTCTACCTTCCTTTGCTTCAATACTTCCAAGGAGGAGGAGCACATTACCTCCCAAAGGGGTTAATTGCACTTAGAAATAGCTCTGATAGTCAGTATTTTCCCCCTGACATCAAGCTTAAACTTGCCTCTCTGCAAATTTTTACCAGCTATTCCTGGTGATATCATCTGAGGTCAAGTAGAACAGGTCTAATCTGCCTCCATCTGACACTCCCTAAAATACTAGAAGACAGCTTTCATGTCTCCCTTAAGTCTGGCTAAGTTTACTAATAATTCTCTCTTTTTTCCCCCCCAAATACGAAATGTTCTTTTCTTAGTCTTCTAAGACTAAGCCTCTCTCTTTCACCCCCATATCTTATTTTATATCCAGTGTGACACCATTCATGTCATCCACACATGTCTACCACACATGTGGGTTGTTTCATGGTGCCCTGATAGTTAGACCCTCTTAGAAGGCAGTCTTCTGTGGTAACAATTTAGGTGTTAGAACTGATCCCTGTAGAACATCAATCACATGTTGACACTCACTAAGCCACTTACTAAAGTGTAACTCTTTAGCCAACTATAAAAACTCTAAGAAGAGTGGAATAGAACATATTTCCTCAGCTGTAGCTAAAACTATGAAAAGATGAGAAACTTTACTGAAATCCACATATATTACATAATATTTTGCTTCCCACATATTTTGCTCATGACCTATCACCTTATCAAAGTAGGAAGTAAAATTGGCATATTATAATTTGCTCTTCACAAAAATCACACTGATTGCTCCAAGTACTTTCTGTACTCTTAGTTAACTGTCAAATGATTATTGGATGGCTTGTTCTAATAACTGTCTAGGTATTTTATCAAAATCAACACCACTTATAATAATCAGAGGCATCTTTTTTTCCTTAACATTTCAAAAGAAATGAGCATCACATATGCCCTTTTCCAGTCTTTATAACTTCTGTTTACCAGGAATTCTCAAAAATAACAGAGAATATCTTGGCACAAGCTCCCTTTCTAGTACAAAGAGAAGCCTAAAACCACCACTCCGTAGTCTAATTTTACTGAACTATAAGCATTGTGTCAAACATTTTCTCATACATGCACAGTGTCTATGATTTATAATCCATAGCTGCATAGTATTTGTGTGTGTGAGAGAGAAAAGAGCAAACTGTTAGTAGATGGCAAGATCTCTTGCAAAATAAAACTATTGGGTAATTAATAATTTTCTCCCCTGAACTGAGGACTGTCATAGAACACAGACTGTCAGCCTTCCAAACATCATTAAAAATATTCTCTTAACATCAGGAAATATGAGCACTGACGCTAAAGGCTGAAAGGAAATATTCCAAGGAAGTGTTGTCTTAAGCCCTTTACATAATATTCCCTAGATCCATCAAAAGGCAAGATAAAGGACCACAATTAGTAGCACTCCAGAGAAAAAAGGCATTGTATTAAGAATTGATTTGATCCTGAAATAGCAATGTTGCTGATTTCAATATCTTCAAAGCAAAAAAAAAATTGAGGTTTTGATGTCTCTGATGATTCAATTTTTGGTTTACAACCTTCCTTTTAATCCCATGTGCCATTACCTCATCAATTTAGACATTCACCTTAATAATTCTTTTAACATTTTTGTCTCATATTTCTTCATCTCTTTAAATCCAATAACCTGTCTCCGCTTCTAAACATCCACCCATACTTCCATAATCCCTGCCTCCATGCAATGTCTTACCAGTCTGCTATACCCAAGTTACCTTAATGTGTTTCTACTGCTCTAGAATACCTTGCCAAAAGAGCTTCCTTTGTGGCTTTGACAATTCCCAGACCTAGGAAATCCCTACTGCCTGCATTCTCAACTTCCACTTACAGGCTGCTATTCATGGCCAAAAATTAAAATAAACCAAAATAACAATACCAGGCTGATTTGGTTCATTATAAATTAATGTTATCTAACCTCAGGAGGGGGGTTGGGCTCATTATGGATTTGCCAATTTATTTCTTGATGACTCCCTATCATGACTATTACAAATTATTTCCAGTGTCAATTCTCGGCCTTGGTAAATGGACTCACACCCTAATTCTCCAAGAGAAGGGGCATCATAAAACATTTCCTTTATCTTTCCTTCCTTTAATCTCAAACTCTCTAAATCTTCATCTATCCAAGATAGTATTTTATTAAAAAATAAACATCTGTTAAATTATATGCCTCTTTGAATTAACAGTTTTAAACTAATGAGACAGCTAGAAGGCACAAAATGGAGAGAGTACTGGGCTTGAAGTCACAGAGAGCTGAGTTTAAATCCAGTTACAGACAGTTATTAGTTGTGCAACTTTGGGCAAATCACTTCTTCTTGTTCAGTTTCCTCATTTGTAAAATAGAGAGAATAGCAGCACCTCCTTCCCAGGGTTGTTATGAGGATCAAATGAGATAATAATTGTAAGATGCTTAGCATGATGCCTAGTACATACTGAGTGCTAAAAAATTGTTAGCTATTAATAAGAGAGATAACTTGATAAACTACTCACAGTTATAAACTGGTTAAATGGTCTGAAAAATAATTTAGAATGATTTGAGATAAGTTACTCTTTGACTTATCAATCCCTATAATGAGTACATTTAAAGACATAAAGAAAAGCCCCATCTATACCAAAATACCATAGCAATATTTTTTTGTTGTCACAAAGGAGGGAAAATGGGAGTGCCCATCAACTGGCAAATGGCTGAAGAAACTGCATTACCTAAATTTAATGGAATGTTGTTATTACAGCCTAAGAAACAATGAATATAAGGAATAAGATACATTAGAAGACTTGCATAAATGAATACAGAATGAAACAAGGAGAATACTAACATAACCAGTAAGTATAATAAATGAAAACAACACTAAAAGGCAGCTGATCACCAATCAATTTGATGATTCCAGAAGACTGATGAAGAAGTATATATGTCCTACCTTTTGGAGGAGAGGTTACTGACTGTAGAGAGAACAAGATCTACATTTCTGGACAAGGTCAACACAACACAAATTTGTTTTTTTGTTTAAACATATTTGTGACAAGATACAACTTTTTTGGGAAGAGGAGGTGACTTGTTGAAAGTAGTGGGGAGGACAGTGATACCAAAAAAAAAAAGATCTATGAACTATCTAAGAAACACACAGAAGAGTAGGACAGCTAGGTAGCACTATGGATAGAGGGCCAGGTCTAGAATTGGGAAGTCCTGAATTCAAATGTGACATCAGGCACTTCCTACTGGCATGACCCGGGGCAAGTCATTTAACTTCAATTGTCTGGCATTTGCCACTCTTCTGCCTTAGAATTGATACTTAATAATGATTCGAAGACAGATGATAAGGGTTTTTAAAAAAACACATGGAAAGGAGCAGAAGGAAGTTTGGAAGAGAACAGACAACAAGGCCAGTGTGAGTACTACTACCTATATATTTTTTTTAATTCCCCAAATGGATGGTTTCATATGCAATCTTCTTTTTCTGTCCTGTATAAATGAACAGTCATGATTGATAATTGTCAAGTTCATGATTTAAAAAATGGAAAAAAGGAAGCTTCAGTAGTTCTGTCACCTTTTAGATCAAATATCAACTTTTCTGTCTGGCATTTAAAGTTCTTCACTTTTCCATTCCTTTCCAGTCTTCCTACATATCCCCCACTTGATGGTCAGCAACACCAGCCTCTTTGCTACTGTTCATATGTGAGGTTTTATCTCTTCTTGTGTCTTTGCCCTGACTGTTCTTCATGCTGTTTTAGGTTTTTCTCCTCCCCTCAATCTGCTCAAATTCCTGGTTTTCCCCTCCTGAGCCTCCCAGCTATCAGTATCCTCCACCAACTACTTTGCATTCATTTTGTAAATGTATATTCTACATATAATTATACAGGGTGTCCCCAAAGTCTTAGTGCAGTGTTAGTGCTGTTAAGACTTTGGGGGCTGTAGATGCACCTGCTGCCTTCCTTGTTATACTGTAAGCTCCTTGAGGGCAAGAACTGTGTCACTTTGGACTTTGTAGAATACCCAATCCATGGTAAGTGCTTGATTTATTGATAGTCAAATTGACTTTCTTGCTTTTTCTCATACCCAGTGTTTCATTTCTTATCTCTATGCCTTGGTACAGGCTGATCCCATCCCAGGAATGCATCTCAAGCTTTCTTCAAAGCCCAGCTCAAGCATTTCCTCTTGTATGAGCTTTTCCTAATCCCCAGCACCTAGAAATGACCCAGTATTTAAATTTGTATTCACTTAGATATCTATATGTTTCTCCAACCAGAAGAATACAGGATCCTTGTGATAGAGACTTTTATTTTTTTTTATTCCAACTGTACAGTATAGTAGAATGCCTGTAGGCATGTAGTAGGCATATAATACTTGGACTGACTGATGAAAACCAGATGGAGCTAATTAAGGTAGCATATAAACACTGAGGACTTTTTTTTGATAATCCCACTAGGACACCATCTGTATTTATGGAATCTCTATTACTAGAATTCTAGTATCATGGAAAAAACAATAAGGGGACGGAAGGGAGATGGGTTTTACTTGCATCACTGTTACTAAATGACTTTTTTCACTTGGGCAAAAGTTACATTTCTCTGACTTAGTTCCCACAAATACGAAAAATGTAATTTATCCAACATAACTGGACAATTATGAAGGGAAAATGTGAAAGCAATTATAAAACTTACAAGTACTATCAAAATATAAGACATTTTATTTTTAATAGTTAGATGATTGTTTTAATACTTCAGGTTCTAAAGGCCAAATATTGTTAGGATAGAAACCTCTTGGTAAAATTTCTTTTTCTGACTAATTTATGGCCATAGAACTTAGCAATCATTATAATTCAATATTCTCATTTTATAGATGAAGAAACTAAGGTACAAAATGAGATCATGTTTCTTCTCCCCAAGGTCACACAGTTAATAAGTAATTGTATACCCATGACTAAATTTGGGGGCTTTTGGTTCTTGACATTAATTTGGTGCTTTGACACACACTCTCTGTCTCTCTCTCTTGGCCAGCCCTACAGACTAATGCCCATTTACTTTGCTTTATTTTGGACATTTTTTTATTTGTCAAGTTACTAGCAAAACCAATAATAAAGATAATTTGGTTTTGAAATAAAAACACCAGACTATACCATTTAAAAATAATTACATTTAAAATGTCTAAATGTTCCATTCTATCAAGGAAATCCCTATGAGACCATGAAAACAGCTTTCATTTTCATTTTAAAGGTCTGTAAACTACAGTTTACTCTTTTATCCAGTTTCATTATTTTTGTAAAGTAGGAATGGCTTTTTGGGTTAATTAAAAGTTAGAAAGGCCAAGTGTATTACTAGCTCTGGGTAGCAACAGTCCAGGCCTCTGTATTTACCTCCTCTCCTTTCAGAACTTCAGTCCCATCGAATTCTCGGGTCTGTGTCGCCTTCAGTGACACTTCTCGCTCAAGGTTGGACAGCTTCTCCTTGGCCTCCTGGAGCTCTTCAGCTTTGGCTTCTTTTTTACGAGAAATGATGGACGCCTGTATGTGTGTGGTCAACGAATGTCATCAATCCAACAAAACTGTACCTTATTACTCATTCATAAAACTAGTCAGATAATGAAATCAATTCAATTATTCACATGAAAGCAAATCATTTTGTGGATAATCTGTGGTATCATTTTGTGGATAATCTGTGGTAAGTGAGCAATATTTCTGTTATCATTGATTCCCTTATGTGTTATTAGCTCCTTAAATCAGAGTACACAAAGAAATTAAACATTAACTTAAACACCAGATACTTAAGAAGGCAAGTACATTGAAATATGTTGCCAAATAGCTATTTGGTTAAATTCTAACAGTCCAAATATAGGTTTCAAACCCAGACATTCCATTGATTGATGATATTTAGACAAAGCTTCTACTAGGTTGATTTCTGCTTAGAGCCGTGACTGCAAACTTTGTACTGGCTAGAAAGTACTATAAGGCTTCCCCAAATGATCCATGGATCCTAGGTCAAAATATCTGGCAAACTGTATATATGGAATGATGCACATAGTTTTCTGAAAATATTCAATAGCAGCAGGAATCCTTGTACAAGTTTTTCAGAAAATATTAGAAGGTCCCTATACAGGGATTTATATGGTAGCTTAGAAATGGCAAACAAAACAAAAAAATCCAAGGTTATAAAATGTTCTCCCCACCCATAGTAGGCTCTTACATTCTCTCTGAGAGTTAGCTATGATGCAATGTACTTGTCAAAGGAACTTGAGTAAAACCTAAATTTCCACATAATTTAATATATGAAGGATCTATGATTTCGTCTTTTCTCCAATGACCCAAATCACAATTCACGTACATCTTAGAATCCAGTCTTGAGTTACAATGGATGAAATATTCATCATTCTTCAACCAGACCAAGGTCAAGCCTTTCCCAATCAGATGGGGAGTGAGGTGGGGAGGTGGATGGGTGCAGGGGGCTCCAAGAAGAAACTCAAGACTTGACAGGCTTTGTGCCCCACTGTCATGGCCTTTAGGAACCAATGCCACAATGAGACATCAGAGCAGGACTTAAGTGGGGGACAAGTTTTGAATACTGTGCTCTCATTTATTTATGCACGTGAATCTAAAAATATCAGAACTAGAAAAATTATGATGCTTTCTAATTCATTAAATTTTGGAAAACAGAAGACCCAAAGTTATCTTCATAAAAAACATAATAAAATTCCATGTTTACTGAGAGAAGCCAAAAAACAGTTCTTCAGAAAGCAGACTCAAAGGAAACTAGTTATTATCAGGAAAAATATTTGGTTTCATACTTGAACACACACCTTTTGTAGTTTTCCTTCAAATTCTTATCTTTAGATTAGTACTAAAAAAGAACATTTGTTCTTTACTTCCTTCTCACTTGAAAATTGTAGATAATACATTCCAGAAATTCATAAAGGCAGCTCTGTGATAGAATTACAACTCCAAATGCACTAGGCAGAATAGCTAGAACCCTTACCTGTTGCCTGTACAATGAAAGTTTGCCTTCAATTGGTTCATTTCTCATCATTTTCTTTTCAATGAGCTGATTGATCTGTGTATTCACTTCATTTATCTGAAATAGGCCCAAGGTTAAAAAAAATAATATTAAGGATTTTCCCTGCTTCCCTGGACTGGGAATCCATTTGATGGTGCAAACCAAATTTGATCAAACCAAATAACCTTTTGACTCTGTAGTTCTTAGCAGTATCTACATATACGAAAAGCAAGTGACTTTATAGAAGGAACACCTCCCTGAATGTAAAAAATAGTATATTATATTTATAAAATTCCTTTTCATGTATTCCAGGGAATTTGGCAAAAAAGTACTCTAATTCCAATATAATATCAATTACATACTGTACTAGATTGTTCTATACTAGATCTATACCATCACATTATTTGCAATTCAGTGCATTTTCATGAAATTTCTAAACTATTATACTTAATCAAATAGATGATTTTTTAGATGTTCAATGAAATATGCCCACACACATACACATGTATTTAAAAAATCTAAAATTGCCAAAATCTGAAAACTAAAGCTGGTTAAATCCAGAGTTCAGATATAAAAAATTTTATTAGCAACAAATTAACTGTGTAACAATAGCATGGCTTTGAGTAAATCTAAATTATGCATGAACTAACCTATGACTCAAAGTCCTTCAAATCTGTCTTATATGTCTCAGGAATTTAGGCCAGTTAAAAAGGATGAATGGGATGGAAATACACATTACCTTTAGTGGCTCATACATTTGTCGGGTTTTTCTATGTTTTTTTTTCTTTTATCAAGTACCCTTAGTCATGAAATACTGAAATAGCAAGTCATAAAGTTAAAATTGCCTCTCAATATGCTTAAATGGATCATTAAAAAAATGTGTCTGATTAACACTCATTACTTAAGACCCAAAAATCCTAATATGATCAAGGATTTCATTGAGAATTACAAATTAAAATTTTAATAATGCAATATCTAGCATAAAAGAATAATCAAATACATTTGCTTTGACTGGGCAGTTGGCTTTGATGTTACTATTTGAAACAAAAATCTAAGTGTAAGATGACTGAATATACAGATTACTTTTGCATGACAGGATTATATTAAAATACAAAATTTATGAGATAGTATATATGCATAAATATCTTTTCTCACATAAAAATAAATTACTTCCTCACTTTTACAATCAGTCTTCATAACACAAGAGCACAAATTAAGTAACTGCTTCACATTTCACAATTACTTATAAAGGAAGTTGCCATTCTTATTAAAATATTCAGATCATAATTTCAAGACTGAGATACTTTATAAAATAAAAAAATTGAGATTGGGATACTTATAAAATAAACATCTAAAATAAATGGGGATGAGATATGATTGTGGAGGGAATACATTGAAGCAGGGAGTAAGAGTAAATAATTTGTTCTGCAATACCTTAGCTTCAAGTTCAAGGAGATCAGAATGTCCCATGGCTGGCTCTGAAACTACTTTTTGTAAGAAATGCATTTCTTTTTTCTTATTATCCAATTCTTTAGGAAATTTTTCAGATACCATATATGAATTAAACTTTATTTCCTCTTCAAGTCTCTTCATTAAACCTTAAAAATATTAAATTAAATTAGTGGATAATTCAGCTGAAAATGCAGAGGGTGCAAGGATGTGCTCCAGATCCCCCATCTCAGACAGGAAGTCCTAGAGGACCCTGATTATGTCTAAATCATTTAGTACAGCGCATAATAAAGTATAATGCAAATTTAGCTATTTAAGAGCTCTTAATGATTATGATGATAATTACAAATAAGCAAGAAAGTTTTCTGGGAGGCTACCAACTTAAAATAACAATATCTGGTTCATTCTTTTGGCTCCACTGTTTAAAAAGATTTTCTAAGACAGAAAGGAAAACACTGTCTCTGCTAGCTTCACAGTAGATACAAACAAACAGAATATTTGGATAATTGTCTGACCTCTAGTCAAAGGATACTTCTATTCCTATTTTATATGTTTATTCAAGTTTTAGGCACTCTTTTAAGAGTTACAAAGTCATCTCCCCAAAGAAAAATTATATAATCTTAGTTTATATTCTAAGTGATACAACTGTCCATTCACCAAATATAGAAATCTAAAATAGTTCCTGTCCCTAGGAACTTATATTTTACTGGTGGGAAACATCATGAACTTGTAGAAGAAAATATAATTCCTGGGGTAGAACAGGAGGGAGGAGAGAGGGGAAGAAGGGGCAGCATGCACCAGATGGAGATTCAGAACAGGTACCATGTAGGAGAAGATGGGCTGAGCCTAGAAGTTGGGGTTTCTAAGAGTGAAAGGGGAATGGAAGGCATTCTAGGCATGGGGGACAGCCTGGGCAAAGGCACACACTTGGAGAGAGGCCATAAATAGGGAACAAGAGAGTGCAAGGACAGAAATGTCTTTTGAGTCTGGAAAGGTAGGATGGAGCTAGATTGTAAAGACTTTAAATAGTAAAGAGAAGAGTTTGTGTTTTTCTAGGGTGAACTAGCAGCCACTGGAGCTTCCTGAACAGAGGAGTGAAATGTTGAGGCTTGTGCATTAACTACTAAATCATCACAATTTCAAAAATGGCAGTAAGTTTCTGATGGAATTTCTCAACTTCAAACCAGTAACATGACATTGCAAAACATAAAACAAGTTAAAACCTGAAACTAGCTACATTCACAATACATCCTAGGCTTTTAATATTTTATCTGCTGAAATCTCTATCACATAGAGACTGATACTTGAATTCTATAAAGTGAGATTGAATGAGATAATACAGTTAAAATGCTTTATAAATCTTAAAATTCTATGTAAACATCAGGTATTGGTACTGATTATTGTAGCTTAATCATCATTTCTTACAACACAAGAATATTCCCCCATAATTACAGACCATAACTTGTTCAGCTCTTCCCCAATTCCAATTCTTTGCCACCACAAAAAGAGATGTTAGAAATACTTTTGTACACATAGCTCCTTTTCCTTTTGCTTTGATCTCTTTGGGATACAGATCTAATAGTAGTACTGCTGGGTCAAAGGGTATGCAGAGTTTTAAAGCTCTTTGGGCACAGTTGATGGAAGCTAATTTCAAATCTTTCCATTACACTTACAAATTGTGATTTGGCCTCTAAAAAATACTGACTTTCCAGTTTTAGGTAATCTACATACGTAAATTACACAATAAAATTGGCTCAATGCTTTGAAATTATTTTTAGTTATGTTTTCTTAGCCATGTAAAGATATTAACAGCAAACCTCATGTTTTCCATTAAGGTTTTCAGATTTTTTCTTTTTTTTTTGGATGGGAGAAGAACTGAGGGAGAACTGAAAATAGAAAGTCACAGAATAACTAAGCAGCATTCCTATCAAATCTTTTTGATCTAGGCTATTTTGTTACTAGATTTTCCTTCTTTTGAAAGTTGGGGCAGCTAGGAAACACAGCATATAGAGTGCCAGGCCTGTAGTTGGGAGGACCTGGGTTCAAATCTTATCCCAGATACTTCCTGGTTGTGTACCCTGATTGCCTAGCCCATGCCTCTCTTCTGTCTTAGAACTGATCAATTCTAAGATGGAAGGTAATAGTTTAAATTTTAAAAATGTTAACAGACATACACTACACATGTGAGAAAGTCATGTGGGAGAAGAAAGAATTAGGAAGACGATTTGGAAGGCTTTGAAATTATGAAGAAGATTGTCTTTGGGAAAAAATTTGAGAAGGCTTGAGAAGTTGGAGGACAAAGAAAACCACTGAGATAGGTTTTCATCAGAAAGACGTCAAGGAAAAGGAAGATAAGGATTCAGGAAAAGGTAGCTCTTAAGTAAGGCAAAGAGTAAAAGATAAATTAGTACAAAAAAAAAACCCTGAGATGCAGAAAAAGTTGGGTATAACTAATTATGTGCTAAGAAGTGAGAAGAATGAAAACTGAATTAAGGACCCTCCATAAGCTGTTTGCTATAGTAATTCACAGAGGAAAATACTAGCAAGAACAACACAGGATAAGATCTCATTTCCAGCAAGGTTTGTTGCTGGATGGAATGGCATTTCTCTTTCTGGAAGGAAGTGGACCAAAAGGACCCTTGGCAGGATGGAATGGCAATTTTCCCCCCTTCTCCAAAGCCAAAAAACTGGTGGCAAGATGAGATGGTTTTTTCCTCTTCCCAAAGGAGGCTGGAGATCTAGTATTAATGGAATAGCATTCCTCCTCTTCCCAAGGGAGGCACATATGAGGGAATGGCATTTTCTCCCTTACCTCTGGAGACAGGAGACAGGTAGTATGTAATGGAACTATCTATAGATCTAAGAACTCAGCAAAAAACAGTTGCTGCTCTCAAGAAGCTTGCAGTCCAATGAGAGAAACCAAAGGTAAACAGATGCATAGGAGAGAGTATTGATACAAAGTAACCTTAAAGGGAAGGGCTCTAGCACCTGGGGGGGTCTGGGAAAGACCTACTGCAGAATGTAAAATTTAACCTGCATCTTGAAGAATCCAAGAATTCCAAGCAGAGTGGGAAAGAGAGCATTCCAGGCATGGGGGACACAGGCAGTGACCACAGACTGCACTGAAGGGAGTAATATATAAGAAGACTGGAGAGACAGATTGCAGCCAAGTTGTGGAGAGCTTTAAATGCCAAGATGACAAGTCAAATCAACAAGAATTTACTAAGTGCCTACTATGGGCCAAGAGCTGTGCTAAGCCAAACAGAAGAATTAATATTTGATCCTAAGGATGACAGGGAGCCAGTGGGGCGAGGGGAGGTGGATATGGCAGGACTTCTGCTTTAGACAAGCAAAAGTTAGTCGGAAAGGCTGAATGATTCAATGGACCATCTGAGATATTAACAACAAGAGGGTGCTGAATGGATCCTCTACAAAGTTTTACAGAAAGGCCCTGGTGAGAACTGTCCAAGATCAGATGGTGTGGAAGTACTCGAATCTGTAACAGAGGATGGAGTCCATGACAAACTGTCCCAGTATAACTGTCTGCCTCAGGGTTCTAACCTGGGTTCCACTGAAAGAGGGCAATCAATGCAAACAATACGAGTGTGACAAAATGAGGGCACTTTAAAAGATCATCTTCTCAAACAAATCGGTGATCTTATCAACTTGAAAACTCCTTTCCTACAATGCAGATCACAGCCAACTATGAGAGGGGCCTGAGAATCCCGTCCAGTTCACCACATCCAATATGCCAGGAGGCTTTCCTTGCTTTCTCTTAACATCGCAAGGGCATCTGTTGGGCACTCTGGCCATCCACCTGTCATCCTGTCTTCACCATGTCATCAGCCCATCTTTGCTTGTTATACAATTTCTTGATGACATCTTGTATTACTGTTGTTCTCTGGAGTTCCCCACGTGTTACATGTTGTAGATGCTTCTTCATTACCTTCTGTGGAATTCCCATTTTTAATTTTTTTAAAGTATCACTTGCCATACAGCATCACTGATTGAATATTGTTATTGTTTTTTAATGTCACTATGTCTGTGGGCTGTGAGGTTAGTGTCCAAGTTCCATCATCCTTGATGAGGAAAAATTTTTTCTAATTATTTTTACAAATCTCTTTCCATCTTTCTTCTGCTTGGTTTCCTGGTGACATACCCTTGGGATGACTTTGCCTAACTAGGTGTCTGTCTTGCCATGCTTTACCCTTTCACTGTTTCTCTCTGCTTTGGGACAGCACTGCTTAAAACTGTCCATCATCTTTCTCTGCTAGATTTTACAAAAAAGTTTTATAGTTTAATATACATTTACATTCTAAATGTTTATTGAAGGGCAGCTAGATGGTTCAGTGGAGAGTAAGTCAGGCCCAGAGACAGAAGGTCTTAGTTTCAAATCGGGCCTCAAACACGCCCTAGTTGAGTGACTGACCCTGGTCACCTAACCCCAAATGCCTAACCCTTACTGCCCTTCTACCTTGGAGTTTATACTTACAATTCTAAGATAGAAGATGAGGATTTTTAAAAAATAAATGTTTTAACTAATAATAGTATTGTCTTTGGCAGTCATCTCTATCTGGAAAGTAAGTCACTGATTAAGGCATTTTCTAGGCTCTTTTGGTCTTCCCATTGTAGCAAATAGCTATGAGTAGTAACTCACTTACAGAAGTAAACTTCGGTATAAAATCATATAACCAGGGTCAATGTCATTTCTGTTGTCCATTTCTCATTTATAATTTTTAATTACTTAAATATTTGAGTTAAATTTTGTCCTATCTTTCACAATTTTTCTTTTTTCTTGCTTTTTAATAATCCTGAATTGAGTTCAGAGTTAACAATCTGACTCAATAGGGGCTGATTCAGAGATAACTACCAGAGCTATAACAAATCTTTTCCTATCTATAAATATATATTCTATTTCATGCTTTATGGTATTAAAATGTTCATGATAATAAGGTGTGAGACTTTGGTGTAATCTACAAATGTCTGGCTTTTCTCATTCCTTCTTCCTGAACCATGCTTTCTTTTTCATTTATTTCTCACCAAACTTCATCTTTTCCTCCCTTTGCATTAAACTTGCTGAGAATGAGAATCTACACTGATTTACTTTGGAGGATCAGGATCTTATCAAATTGTGGTGCATAAACTATACTTATTTTCATGGTGGTCTCTTTGCAATATGTATCATTAACCTCACTGCAGTACTAAGTGACTAGAAGAGCCTCCTGAAATGTTTCTTGTTGACTCTGGGTGTACAATAAAATGCCTTTACCTACTCTTCTCTGTGCCTCTCCAAGAAGTTTTTCTAAGACATCTTTCCATTTAGGTGCAACTTTCTTCTTTATTCTGGTTTTATTTATAATGATAATATCAAGATTAATATGATTCAGTTTCTCTAAGAGTATGTCTCCTTCTTGATCAGTGGACAAGATCTCACACTTGGGGTTACCAATAGTCAAATTACAGTTTAAGTTAAGGTCTAAAACAATGGTTCTTTGCACCCTCTTCCCCCTTTCAAGCCATTCTTCCCATGAACACTGAAAAAGTGGAGAGGGCCATTTTATTTATTTCATTTCTAGCTTGATATGGTCAAAATAAAGTGGCATCAAGTGACCTCAGAATTAATCTAATCCTACTGGTGATGAGTTTCTCAATTCATAGCTATAGTGCTTAAACTGATATTTTAAAACCATCAGAAGCCAATGGGAAAAATAATACCAGTACTGTCCATTATGCTAAAGATTAAGAGATTAAGTACTCCTTTCTTCTGTCGGGTTAGTATATTTTATATTTCTGTAAGAAGATAAATCAAACCAAAATGGAGAAACTTCTTCAAAAAGAGGATTTTAAGGGCTAATGTCATAAGTTTCCATAACCATATTTCTATAATTTCTCATAAGTATATTCTGCCATAAATCAGAAGTTGGCAATCTTTATTTTAGCCCTATTGTGGCTAAGATGGTTTTACCACAAGAACATAATACCAAGAAATATTTAAATGAAATGAAGAATGACAGATACTGCAGAATCACAGAATAGTGCTAATAGTCCTTTGTCCCATTTTTGTTATTTCTAAAAAGTCAGAAATAACTGCTGGTTTTGATATTGTCTTAGCAATAGAGCAAATTACATATTGAGAACAGTAAGGAAAAGGGTCCTAACAATAGATTTGTTTTGAACATATTCCCTAATATTCCCAGGCTAAAGATAAAATAACCTGGTCAGATCTAAATAGCACATACCAATAGAAGGCTTCTTTTTAAGCAAAATTAATTTTATTTTTTAAAAAACCCTTATCTTCTATCCCAGAATACAAGGCAGAAGAGCTGTAAAAGCTAGGCAATTGGAGTTAAGTGACTTGCCCAGGGTCACAATCAGAAAATGTGTTTGAGGTAAAATTTGAACCCAGGACCTCTTATATTTAGGTTTGGCTCTCTATCCACGGAGCCACCTATCTACCCCAAAAGTTAATTTTAAAGAAATTGTTTTCCCTGTGTGTAAAGGTAAATATCTTGCTAAAGATTTGAGACAGTGATGAGAATAAGAAGCACTAGCAACAAAAGAGTTTTCAGATACTGCCTCTGAATGAGAGCTCTTTGGCTTAGTGAATGAAGCAACAGGCCTAGAGTCAGGTGTTCAAATTTGACCTCAGACAGCTACTAGATGTATGGCTTTAGACTAGTCACTTAACTTCTATTTGCCTTAGTTTCCTCATCTGTAAAATGGGGATATTATCCACTTATCTACCAGGGTTATTGTGAGGATCAAATAAGATAATTATAATGTGCTTAGCCTGGCCCAAAGTACGTGCTATCTAAATGTTAATCATCATCATCAAACCCATTGCATTAACGGTACTTCTGAATTTACTCTTGTTGAAGTCAAGGCAGGGACCATATGGAAGTACAATCAGCACCTACTGCCTATCTCAAACATACAGTTTCATTAGTAGTGAATTTAGGCCCTACCTTAGAATGGTAGTAGAGTACAGTACAGCAGTTATTTAAATGCTTCCTTTCATATTTGAATCTGACACAACTGCTCCCCTGTCACAGTAGCTATGTGTTTTCAGCTATATATATTTCCACTGGTTTCTCCTGTACCACGCTCTCTTTCTAGGTCTCCCCTCTAAATGACCATTATACTTGAAAGATGCCAGGAGATGTCATTTAACTATGATGGGACAGAAATCTTCTCAGTGCAGAAGTCAGAAGCAGATTGGAGTGAGGAGATTGGTCTCATTATTAACACAATGATCCAACTGAGCGTTGGAGTATATTCCACTTTAACAGGCCCACATCATGTGTTATGCCTTTATCTTCCCTCTAAAACACTGGCAGTTGGTTGGTGGTCAACCTATGAACTTGCTGGGTCCAGTATGTTCCCAATGTCTTTCATCCATTTCCTTGTCCAACTACACCATTCATCCTGACTTACAGTAATAGACCAAAGCTATGCAACCTCTACTAAGGTCTCCCATTTCCTCTACCCTCTAGATTCAAAACCTAGCAAAGGGCAGTAAGACGACCTTGGACAAAGTTTGAAACCAATTTATGTCTTCATAAATGTCCTGATAGCTAATTGGAAAACTACAGGTAGTGTGTTCTCAATTAAACAAACATCCCTTGACCATAAGCTCATTACTTAATGCCCATTAATAAATTATTAGTCTTCCTAACAAAATACAACCAAACATTCTTTTTTTCTGAACTGAGAGTCCCCAACATAACACCCATTTCATTAGGTGACCTTCACTTACTTTCTGGCTTTGCATCTGCTGCCGCATGCCGCATACTTTTCAGCTGGTTCTGCACTCTTTGCAGTCTCTGCACTGCATGAAATAACTTCAAAATACAATCAGATGCATTACTTAGATATTCCACTGAAATGTTCCACTTATAAACTCATGCAATGAAAACTACAAACCTCACATAACCATTAATAAGCACCAGAGATGATTTTATTAGTCAACTATAATGAGCTTTTGCCATCTCTTCAGTATAAAGAAGTTTTTACAGTATTTTTATCTTTTATTTTCTGAACCTTGTTTTAATAAATAAATAGTTTTTTTAATAGTTTATTGGAGTTTTTATTGGACTAAAAGTTCAAAATGAACCAATAGTGACATTAACCACAAAAGCTATGACCACTCAAGCCTGTGTAAAGAGAGGTAGCTGGTTCAGAGTAAGTGGGACCACAGATCTTCTCTTGATAAATACTTGCTAATAAAAGGAGCTTATTGGTTTACTTCTGACCCATTTACAGTTTTTTAAATGTAAAGAATCTTAATATCCAGTAAGCTAATAACTTAGGAGGAAAAACTTCTAGGCAAATACTAAATCATCATTCTAAAGCTTGGACCAAGATGCTGCTCAACTGCAGTAAATTGTTTGTAATGTTGGGCCAAATCTTAAAAAGATATATATGAACTGCAGAACTGGTTTGAAATTAAATACATTTTTCTTGTAATAACTCAAGATTTCAAGATAGGGCTCAATAATTTAAAATCCCTACTTTATAGTTGAACATAAACACTGAAATTAATTTTTTATGCCAAGATCCCTTTGCATCTTTCTCTGGGTTTAACAGTAATTACTGGACTTCAGTCAAGATTCAAAGAAACACTAAAGGATTCAAAGACTTTCTCTGATAGTGAGGATCTCAGACTGAGCTGAATGAAGTGGCTCAGAGGATGATGCCTATAGCCAAGCATGCCACAGAGCTGCTGATGTTTGGGCAGTGCTTGACCTGGTTCAGGAATAAAGGTGTTTGATTGTGCTGATACCTGAAGTGCAAGGCAGTGCGCATCAGGACCATCTGGATCCACACTCGGAAATAAGATTAAAGTCTTACCTCCCATTCTAAAATGTTCTTTTTAGTATAACATTTTAATTTCAACATAATACTAGAAACCAAAATGTTGAGGGAACCTGAGAGAACACTTTTACAATAAATTCTAAAATTTCTCTTTTTTCTTTTCAGGAGAATTATTATCAGGAACAACTATTTGTTACTGCTAATATAGGGACTTCCAGGCAAATACCTGATTCTTTTGTTCCTGTTTCTGTTGTGCTAAGAATTCTTCTCTTTCTTTTTCTACTCGAAGTTGTCGGGCTATTTTAAGCATCCTTTGATGATTCTGCACTGTCTCCACCTAGAAAAAAACAATCCATAATCCAGATCACTGTCAGGTCAGAGAACAGAAATTCACGAGTATCTTCCTTTGGTAAACATGAGTGTTTACAGAAGACAGCAAGGTTCTAGCATCAGGGAAGGTTTAAAGCTCTGAGGGACAGCTGGGTTGCTCAGTGGATTGAGAGCCAAGCCTAGAGATGGGAGTTCCTAGGTTCAAATCTGGCCTTAGACACTTCCTAGCTATGTAAACTAGCAAGTCACTTAATGCCCATTGCGTAGCCCTTACTGTTCTTCTGCCTTGGAACCAACATACAATATTGATTCTAAGATGGAAGGTAAGGGTTAAAAAAAAAAATAAAAGCACTGGCCTCCTGCCTGCAGAAATTTCCTCTTTGCCAGTTAGTCAGTTGATTCCATCTTCATATGAACACTATTCTCACCTTACTCCTTTGTTTGCATTCCTAAGTCTTTTCAGGTCTATGGACTATGACACTTATCCTTATATAGTGAGTTTTTTCCTTACCCTTTTCTTCAGGCGCTCTACTCTCTTAATGAGCTGATCTTTTTCTTCCTCCATTGCACTGATGTCCTAAAAATCAATTGAAGAGACACTTAAAAATAAAAAGTAACAATTCCTAATCTATAGAAACCAGGCTGTTAAAGTTTTATATGCATAAAATACTCCTGCCATGTTCTGAATTCACAGCTACAACCTTAAGGAAAAGAGTCTTTTAGAAGGTGTAGGTCTTTTTTCTCCCTGAGGCTATTTAAATAGTGAAATTTAGTTGGCAGCATTCAATCAAGAAAAGCAACCAAAACAGGTTAGAAAGAAACAAGGTGAGATTGCCAACAATACATTTCTGTGTTGGTTCCAAGTATCATAAGAAAATTTTTTACCAAAAACCTTTCATAATGGAAGTACACCTTTTAATGACTGGACACAACTGCTGCAATTACATCTATCTTACATGATTTAAATACTAAAGATAGAATCACAATGACCTATATGTTTTGTTGATTTCCCATGAAAATTATTTCAAGACAATGGCTTTTTCAAGACTAAGAATTTTATCCAGTTTTACTAATAAACCTATCTTTTTCTTAAAAATAATGTCCTTAATAAGTAACTCTCTTTCCCTTCTAACCAACTCTAAAGTTTCTAAAAAAAAAAAAAAGCTACTAGTAGCTTACTAATAGCAAATACTTTTTAAAAAATTGATAGTAGTGAGAAATCCATGTAGTGCACAAGAGGTAATGTGATCTTGGTCATAATCTTGCTAATGTCTTCTTCAGTTAAGATCAATTCTATAGGATAAATGGTCTATGGTTTATAATGAATTAGGTAGGAAAAGTCCCCTCAATTAGATGGGAAAAGTAATCTCAAGCTACTAAGTAAACCTAAGCTAGTTAAGATTTTTCCTTTTTTTTTTACCCTTCGTATTTCTGCAGTAGAAAATCCAGATGTTTTGAGTTGTTCACATTCTTTATGTAAGGTTTTGAAACCTTCCATCAGTTCTTCATACTAAAAACATAAGTAAAAGAAATCCATAAATGTATCCTTGTATCTAATTGGTATTTTTAAATTAGATTATTCAAATAATTATTGTTTCTAAATTCATCAATTCTGAAAACATGGTTGTTAACCTACAAGGCCCTCAAAATAATTTCAAATTAGGAAAGAATTCACAAAAGTAGGGTTTTTTTTCTCCCAAGAAGATTATAGGAAATTAAGCATTTTCCTTTCTACATATATTATTCTAAACAATTCATAAATTAAACATCTAGTACTTCTTCCTTAAGATAACTAATGATTTTTTAATTATAGCTCTTAACTAAAGGATTTATTGAGCGCTTAAGACATTGTATAGTGCCTTTAAATCAAAGGTGACTTGGGAGTATAGCATGCATAATGCAAATAATATACTGAAGAATATGCACATATAATATTGTACTTGAAGAAATAGTTTTTAAAAACTTGTATGAATGTTCAATTCGTTAGGTCAACAAACAAAATTGTATTAATCATCTGCTATGGGTAAGATATTTCGCTAGGTACTGGAGACACAAAGATGCAAAGTGAAATTGTTCTTGCCATAAAGAAGCTTATTATATGGTAGAGAGGTGAAATATATGAACAACTATAATAGAAGTTTTTTAAAACAAAAGAGAGGCCTTATGGAGTGAATAAAGATATTGAAGACAAGAAGGATCCATTCAAGTTACAGCCTGAGCCTTCCTTCCTCTTGGGGCCCTACTATCTTTCTCCTTCATCCTACAGTGGTCTTTTCATCCAGGAAGTTCATTATGCCCCTGCATTTTCCTCACTCTGTAAAAACTCTATCCCTGCATCCTGTTCCTCTGATTGGCTGATGCCTCCATTTATTTGTTTGTTTGTTTGTTTAAAAACCTTACCTTCCATCTTAGAACCAATCAATACTCTGTATTGGTTCTAAGGCAGAAGAGTGGTAAGGGCTAGGCAATGGGGGTCAAGTGACTTGCCCAGGGCCATACAGCTAGGAAGTGTCTGAGGCCATATTTGAACCTAGGACCTCCCATCTCTAGGCCTGACTCTCAATCCACTGAGCCACCCAGCTGCCCCCTGATGCCTCCATTTAAAGGGACCTAAAATAGCCTGGTCAGCCTTCATACTTCTCTGTGCTCCACTTTGAATATGGACTTTCTCCATCATCTCTTTGGGGGTACCTTCCCTGCCCCTTCTCATTCTTCCCTTTTTTGAAAACCAGAACAAACTACTGTTGCATTCTATATCTCCTCAATGATCCTTCAAAGATCACTAACAATGCATCAGATATCACAATATGCACTTCCTTCAGTGCCCTGAAATACTGTCATCTGAACTCATTAAGAACACTCTATCTTCCTATTTGAGTTTCAAATCCCTATTAGTCATTTTTGTTAGATGTGTTCCAATCGAAAGATCACTCTCCATGGCAAAGAGAAGGAAAATCAAAATTAAGTAGTTCTATCTTTTCTCTTGTCCATTATCACCATCTCCTCACTCCTGTCCCATCTCTGATCTTTCTTTTTTCCACAATAGTGGGAAAAAACCCCTCTTTTCTTCCTGTTCCTTTTCCTTACTAGCCTCAGAAAATTATGAACTTTAATCTTTCTAATACCATTCCTTTCAAACAGATGGTATCAATTGTTTTTACATCTTTTCTGTGTATATCCTTCTCCACTTCCCTAGTAGACAGCTAATGAGTTAGCTGGGATAAAAAGAGGGATAAAAGCAATTCAGCAAAATTGACCAGCACATCTTAATCATCTAGCCCACCCCTCTTATTTTAGGTACTCTCATTCTACAGAGGATGAAACTGGAAGCACATAGTCTCTGCTGACCTTCCACTAAATGTTTTCTACCAGGACCTAAGCAAGGTCCCAAAGGAAGGGAATCATGCTACTATTTACATAGTGCTTTCAGATTTACAAAGTGCTTTACACCATTGCATAACTACTTTCTGGGGGAGGTACCAAAGACATTATTACTCCCTTTTTATATATGAAGAAACCAAGGCTCAGAGATTAGGTGACAACCACAGGCACAAAAGTAGTAACGCCAAACCTAACACTTTCCACTGTACCATGGTATCCTGGATGTCAAAAAACAGACATAGAAGAAGAGATCACTTCAAGTATAAGGGACGGCATATGCAGAGATAAGAAGGTTACAGAAGGCTTGATAAAAGCAAAAAATTATACAAAGTTTAATGAGATTAGAGCATAGAGTATATGAAAGAAATACTGTGAAATAAAGTAGATTATAGGAAAAATCCAGATTGTGGAAGACCTCGAATGCCAGACCAAAGAGTATGTGATTTAGTAGGCAATATAGAGCCACTGAAAATTTTGAGCAGTAGGGCCATGTAATCAAATCTGTGATTGAGAAATATTACTTTGAAGTTAAATGGAGGATGAGTGGAGAAGAGATCAAGTCAGGATCCAACAGGAGGATATCACAGCATTCCACATTAGAAGTGATAAGGACTCGGACTCAGGTAATGGCAACAGAAAAGAGAAGACAGGTGCTAGAAATAGTTCAGTAGTTAGTAGGGCTTTTCAACAGTTTGAGTACAGGGAAAGAGTATGGATTCAAAAAGATTTCATTTTTCATTCATGTTTCATTTATCTCCTTATTAAGTGTTTAAATTCCTCAAGTATCAAACAATGAGTCTTCATTCTTTTGCATTTCTCCCATAGCAATTATCTACTACAATTTTGAGGCACTCTCTGGCTTGTAGTTATATATAGGAAACTGATACATGAGAAGGTGATGGTGTGATTTGTCTCATGTTTCTGAATATTTCTGTTACTTTGTATGACATAAAACACAAACCTTTATCTCAAACCTTTCAACCCAAAAATTCTATATGGGAAAATATTTTGCTAATGGCTCTATTTACTTAAGACTGAAATAAAAAGATGAAAACATTCAGCTATTTGATATATATTATAATCAGCTCTTAGAGACATGATAATACTTGGGTCTTTTTAGTAGTTTTGGTATCGAAAAGAAATTTAACATGTTCTAGAATATCCCTAGAGGCCCACCACAGTTGGCTTTAAGACTCTTAGTTTACTTAGACGTACCTGTTTATTGGTGTCAGCCACAGTTTCATCCTGTAGGAACTCAGCTGGGACCTCCAGTTTTATTAAGAAACGAGCTAAGTATGCTCTTTTCTTTAGTTCATTAGTCCGCTGAAGAAGCCAGTGTAGAACTGGATGAATTACAGGTTTGCTTCCAATAACCAGACCCTGACGAAAGGTACTCCTAGATGAATAAGAGAAACTCATTGATTTAAGAACAAAAAAATCGTTATGGGGAAACTGAAGCAACAGATATATTTACAACCCAATTAATCTTTCGTCCTTCTTTCTTTTTTTTTTTAAAGCTCTTACTTTGTCTTAGAATAGATATTAAGTACTGGTTCCAAGGCAGAAGTGTGCTAAGGGCTAGGCATATGGGGCTAAGTGATTTGCCCAGGGTCACATAGCTAGGAAGTATCCAAGGCCAGATTTGGACCTACGTCCTCCCAACTCCAGGCCTGGCTATCTATCCATTGAACTAACTAGCTGGCTACCCCAAACCCAATTAATTTCTGACTTGTCAAAAATGAAGTTTGTAAAGAATTAAAGGATGGTTATTCTGAAGTGAATATGCCTATTATCAAAAACAAGGAAGGGCCTAATAGGCATCAAATAGTACCAGTATTATCTGAGAACAGGATAAGATTTGATAAAAGTATTAATTGGTTTAGTCAACCTTAACTAATAGTTCAATTAATATTCACTTAAGTAGTGTTTATAGTTATTTTTTTACTATGAAAGGACAAAAGTTATGAAATGTCTCAGTTGGAAGAAAATCTGATTAACTAGGCTTTCTTTGATGAAAGCAAAGAACTGACCTACTTAAAAATGCTCATAAGGCTTCTTAATGACATGATAGATAATAAGCATAATAAAAGGTATACTGTTATTTTAAAATATAGTGAAATTGTGAACTTTAACTTGACAGTCTGTACAAAATTCTAAATTTATTAAAATATGTATTTCAATGAAACAAAAAAATAAACAAAACTCAAGCAGATCCTTACATGTCAGTGGCATTTCCTGGAGGTTTATATTTAAGGATACCAAGAAGGCTCAACATCCGTTTAGCTGTCTGATCTGGCATCTCTTCTCTTATATCAACAACTTGCTAAATAAGAAAAAATTAAATACATACTTCACAAATATGGAACAATGAACACATTAAAAATGAAAAATGTGTTGAAATGTGTTCTTTTTATTGCAGGTTAAGTAACACAATGGTTTCTTATAAAGCAGGTATTATTTCAGAAATATTATTTCAGAAACATTCAAGTTCTCCGAATTATACATATAAGTAGGGCCAAGAGTCATATTATGGTTGTCAAGCTAAAATAAAATATGTTCAATCCACAAAGGAACGGGATTAGTGTATAAGCATGTAGTATCTTGCAGCAAAATAGCAGTTATTGTGAAAGCATTTTCATTCCAATACCAAATATGCTCACCCCTGGAAATGGAGAATAATTCCTATATAAGGTACAAGTAAATCACAGAATTTTTAAAAGTAGAAGGGCTTTTAATAGTGTGGCCTAATGAAAAACCATGCTAGCTTTGGAGTCAGACAACTTGATTTCAAATCTATCTGTCACTAGTATGACTCTGAGAAAATGACTTCCTTCTCCGGGCTTATCAGTAAAATGAAGGAGTTGGACTAGATAACTTCCAGAATCCTTTCGAGCCAGGTTTAGGTAAATGAGAGAGGAAAAGAAAGGTCCAGTCTTAATTCCCTCATCTCCTCTCCATTTCCCACCTCATATTAAAAAAAAAAAAAAAACAGGCTTAAGTATTCAAAGGGTCACTCAGTGTCTGAAGCTGAATCTGAACTCTGAAAGCCAAGTTTTCCTGACTCCAGTCCCAGCACTCTATCTACTGAGCTACCTAGCTGTCCTAATTAATTCTCTCATTTTACAAAGGAATAATACAGAGCTCTGGTAGATTCAAAGTTTTGGCCCAAGGACACAGTGAGATCAACGGCAGCATCCATATCTCCTGACTCCTGGTTTAGGGTCCTTTCTATTCCAGGGTGCAGCCCAATTACACTTGTAGTCTGAGAGGCCAATGTAGAAGACACAGACATGGCCTCAATTAGTTCCTACTCAAGTTCTCTGTTTCAAATTTCACATCTTACCTTCGGGTCAATCTCTGCAAGAACATCATTGAGAACTTGTAATAGTTGCATTGGCTCCAGGGAATCAAATGTGATTAAATTGTAGTTCTTCTTAAAAGGCTCCTTATTGAGCTTCTCCACAATGAATTTGATTTGGTCACTCATAATTAGGTCCTTAAAATTACACTAAAGAACAAAAATACAAAGTTCTTCAAAAATGGAAATAAAAATTCTAAAAGAAGACTATTAGGAGTCACAAAGCACATGGAAATGCAATACCACCTAGTAAGTATAATACTGTAAAAAAATGCTATTTTTATGCAGAGAAATCAGCTCCATAAATCTCATAAAGAAAACTGCCAAAAATGTTATAAATCTAAGTGATGTTCAACTCTAAAAACCTTCATTTCTATATCCCTTCAACCATCAGTGGGAGTAGCCATACCTTGAACCACACTCTTGAATTGTGCTCCTCTTAAAATCCCCCACCAGAACAGCAATCCTCTGAATCCCCTGCTCTCTTCACTCCCTCACTCTTATTAAACCTACTTTTCTTCCTCAGTGGATTCTCCTTATCAATTAACCTTGTCCTACCCCATCCGACCTCTCAAGGTCCAACTCAAATGCCATTTCCTCCATAAAGTCTTCCAGGATCTCCCCAGCTGAATGAGCCCTCCTTCCTCTGAACCTCATCATAGTACTTTGTACTTTTCTTCTACACTTATTATATTAGATTTTCATTATAATTATTTCTTACATTTCTTATCCTTGTTTAAAGAAGGAAGAAGGTGTCCAGGCCTTTTTTTTTTAATCAATGTGGAAACTTCTTCCACTTGCAGATGTGCAAATCTGTGTAATTTAGTATCTTATCTGGGAGACAGCTTACAAAATTATCCTGTAGTTACACAGCTGGTATTTGTCAGAGGCAGAACTTGAACTTGGGCCTTTATCCACTAAGAAATGATACCTCTTGAATAGATCACAGGTATGAACTGGGCAAAAAATCCTCCCTCCTCAGCACTTACTTAGTACAATGTGAGTGCATAGCAGCTACTTACACCACATTTGTTGAATTGGATAGCTGATATTTCAATCAATCAATCAACCAATCAGCACTCATTCATTAAGTATTATTACAATGTTTCAGGAACTGAGCTAGGGTCAAAGGGGGTCTAAAGACAAAAAATCCATCAGACCATACTGGAAGGAAAGCAAGTAAGGTCCACGTCTATTTAATGCAAAATAAACACAAGGTAATTTGTGTGGCAGAAGGGGAGCAGTAAGGGTTGCAGAAAGCCCTCTTGTAGGAGGTGGAGCTTGATCTAAGTTTTGAAGGAATAAGGGGCAAAAACAATCCTACAAATTAACAGTGGTTTGCAACGGTGGGACAGACTAGAAGAAATCGGACTAAGAATCTTAATAAAAATTCAAAATGTGATCTATTTATTGGCAAAACTATATCAAGCTATCAAAGTTTCCTAACATCGGATATATAACTGATGAAACAAAGGAAGAAGTGGTGAAAATTAATTACCTACCACCATAGAAAACATTTCATTTTAAATGAGTTTTTTTAGCAGTGTCTCAATCTGTAGTGGTCATATAAAATTATGGCAGTGAAAGTTCATAGAATATTAATATATAAACTATCTGAATTGTTAAAAACTGATAATAAATAATGAGTATTTGCTTGCTATTTTGAAGTAAATATTTTGAAAAGCAGGATCTTTGTAAAAAAAATTCTTCTACACTTCCAGAGATCTCTGACTTCATCAATGAGGTTACTAACTCCATTGACATAGATCCCATCCTAACAAATTAGATAACTCTCTTGGAGTTGCTACAACCCCCAAATTCATTAACTGGTAGCCTGCCTCCAGGTGATAAGTCTTTCCAAATTTAAGTAGGCTGGTCCTCAAGAGTCAGGCCGAAGGCTGTCAGTGTGGCATAACTTACAAAAAAGCCTCCAGTTCCAAATTTATAATTCTATGACCTTGTTGGCATAACCAATACCTCAGTTCACCTTTAAATCTTAAATGGAGGTTGAAACAAAGAAACAAAATTCTCCTCCATCCTCTCCAAAGACAATAAGGATAACAGGAAATGATAAGCAAAAGATTTGAAATTTTAAAAAATTATTTCTTAAAATTAAGCCTGATTATAAAATCCTGATGGATATTCAAGCTTTTCAGGTTTTAAAATGAAACTTAAGTACATACCCAATTCACAAATTGTGTATGAATTAACTTCTGATGGATTATGGTCTGCACCTGTAAAGAGAATAAGCCTAAATTAGGAAGACCCCAAATCAAAGATCAAACTCTCATTTTCTACCCTTTAGAAAAGTTAACTCTAGCCTCTTATAAATCCTAGTAATGATTTTTTAAAAGCCATCTACAAATGAGCAAAACAACTTTGCAAAATAGTAAAAGGATGCTATTTCTGTTTTATCATGATTTTCAAATGCTCAAATCTCTTTCTAATGAAGGCACAGCAAGCACATGACACTGATGTACTGAAATGCACCAAACAGGTAGGCCCATCTTCCTGCCCACTGGGTTCACTGCTCTAAAAATAAGTAAAGCAATTAATCTCCAAATTTCCTCAGAAGGTCATCACATGAACTCACAAACCATTTACCCTAAATTAGAACCCAAAGGGAGAAAGAAATTAAAACCAGGACATCACACACTTCTTAACTAGCTTAATACAGTGGGAAAGAGCACTGAATCTGAACATCACAAACCCTAGGTTCAAATCCCACCTCTCTTACTACCTATGTGACCTTGAGCAAGTTACTTCATCAGGGCCTCACTCAGTTCTATAATCTGCAAAATTAAGGAACTGGCCTTTGAAAGTCTCTTTTGGACTTTATGAAGCTTAGATAAAGCAAGCAATGCTGCTCCAGTACCTTAGATGGTAACAGGGACAGGAGTGAGAAAGGGTTGAAAAGGAGGTAAGTTTATAGATCTTCCCAAAACCAAAAGCCCCTTGGATTGGGGGATCAAGAAACATGGATACTAGTCCCATCTCCATCTCTGCCACTGACTTGTTTAGAGAGGAAATCCACATGCTGCATCCTAGATTGGTCCTTTCCAGCTCTAAGGTTCAATAACCCCCCCTAAAAATTTTTTTAAAAGCTATGATAGTAAGCAATTTGTGGTTTTTGCTTTGGGTTCCTGGATCATCCTTTCTTGATGGGTTCCAGTGTTGGGTTAATGAGAAGGGGAGCCACAAGATCATTGGTTTGGAACTAACCTGGACCTTCAAAGTCAGCTGGTCCAACTCCCCCCATTTTACCATTAGGGAAATTGAGCCCTAAAGAATTTGTTAGAAGATCAGGGAATTGAAAGAGGGCCTTGAAGGCCATTTAGTCCAACTCCTCCATTGTCTTACAAATGGCAAACCGGCATCCCAGAGGTGAAAAGATTATTAAGCTTTAAATCTGGAAGGGCTCTAGGAGGCCTCCCAGTCCGACCCCCTTAGATTACAGGAAGGGAAACTAAGATCCAAAGATTTTGTTAAAATATCACAGAATTGAAAAGGGCCCTGGAAGGCCATTTAGTTCACAACCCTCATTTTACAGATGGAGAAACTGAGACCCGGAGGAGTGAAAAAAAGGACAATTGATTAAGAGCTGGAAAGGATTTCGGAGACCCCCACCCCCACCCTTCCTTTTGCTGATGGGGAAACTGAGGAAATTCGCGGAGTTCAGGCCCTCGGCCTCCCCGCCCCTCCCCCACACCGGCCTTTCTCTCTGGGGGCCCTGCGCCTCCCTCCACCACCACCCCCGCCCCGGGCCTTGCCTTGGCCCCAGACCCAGGGAGCGTCGGAGAGGATGGCAAGGGGTCTTTCGGGGCGGCGGTGGGGAGCCCCCCGAACCCCGAGCCCGGAAGGGGTCGGCGTTACCTCCACGTCTCCTCACGACGCGACTTTTTTTTTTTCCAGGGTTGGGGCTGGGGGCGGGGGAGAGCCTCGGTATGGGGCTCCAGGAGACAGAGCCTCTTGGCAACGGTTGCTAGGCCGGGTGCCTGCGTCACTTCCGGTGGGGCGGGGCGAAGGGGTAAAGGATGCGCGCCCGCCGATCCGTCTGTCAGTTCCCCAGTAGGTGCGCGTGGCTGGTAGGGGAAGAGGGAGGCGCGCGCTCAGCTGCGGCTGCAAAGCGCGTGCGTGAGCTGCAAGGCGGTCCCCAAAACGCTGCAGAGCTGTACGCCGCAGAGGGAGGCACGCGGGGACCTTGGCGCAGTAATTTCCTGCTGAGTGGGAGGGACTTAGTACCATTCTATGCTTGCTATTGTTAAATAAATAGATGAATAAAAGATTAAAAAACAAAATCCCACTACCCTCCGGGGCTCGGAGTAGATTTAAGTACCTACATTAGCGGTGGAAGGCAGGTGACTACGGATAGAACTTCCGGAGCTCACAAACTGCAGAGCTGCGTGCCGGGGGCTCGTGTTGCCTGACGGGGAGACAGAGACCCCGGGCTCTATAGGAAGAGACCCAGTTTCGCCGTCCTGCTTCTCCCTTTCCCCCTCACTCCCAGTTTCTCTAAAAGGAGAGAATTGGATTAGATCACACCTGCTTAGCCTGGGGTCCCTGCGTTTGGTGCATACTCTGACCTGTCAATTTCTTGGTAAATGGTTTCTTTTGTATATGCATGTATATATACAGATAGTTTTGTCTCCCTTGTCCGGATTAAAGACTTGTTCTTTCTAACTACTTTTGTGGTTGTGTGTTTTTCAAGGTTGACAGTATACACACACACTCACACATATAACTCCCCTTAAACCCATACCTTCTTAATATCATTTCTAAGACCAAGAGTGGCAATTGGGGTTAAGTGACTTGCCCAGAGTCTCGAAACTAGGAAGCGTCTGAGCTCACATTTGAACTCAGATCCTCTGGACTCCAGACCAAGAGCTCTCTATCCAATGAACTACCTAGCTGTCCCTATTTTATTTTAAACAATTTCTTTGGCACTAAATTTCCCCATCTATAAAATGAGATGGCCAAGAATTGTTACTTTTGTTTTTTAAAAAAACCTTTAACCTTCCATCTCAGAATCAATATGGTATATTGGTTCCAAGGCAGAAGTGACTTGCTCAGGGTCACAGAGCTAGGAAGTGTCTGAGGTTAGATTTGAACTTAAGACCTTCTCTCTCCAGACCTGGCTCTCTTATCCACTGTACCAATTAACTGCCCCCAGTAGACATAGAATCTTAACCCAGCCAGCCCACATTTGGTATTCTTTGACCTAAATATTAAATATTGCACTATGATTTCTTGGTATGGAAACTCCCTCTACTAATTCAACTTTTCACAACTGGTCTGCTTCTCATCTTTCTAGACTTCTCACACATCTCCCTTCCAAGCATGCCAATGGAACCACCATTCCTCATATATGAAACCCCATATATGTCTTTGCTCTGCTTGTCGTTCCTCATGCCTAGAATGCCCTTGTTGTGTATCTTGTATATAACCTGTTCCATTAGATTGTGAGCTCCTTGAGGGCAGGGGATGTGTTTTTACCTCTCTTCCTTTCCCCAGAACTTAGTACAAAGCCTGGCACATAGTAGGCACTTAATAAATGTTTATTGACTAACTGACACATAGTCTCCTCCTTTAGAATGGAAGCTCCTTGAGGGCAGAGACTGGTTTTGCTTTTTCTTTGTAGTTCAGGAATTGATCCATGCTTGGCATCCAGTAAATATAGCAATAGATGATAGTTAGTGGATTGAAGATTCTTATAGCATTAGAATACAATGTTATCTGAGGTTCATAGAAATTAAATGACATTATTTTTCAGCTAGTAATTTCCAGAAGGATTTGAACCCAGATCTCCTAATCTGGCATGACACCTCTCTTTCCACAATTTCATAGAAGTTCACACTTATAGTTCATTGTCTCCACCACAACTCTGCAAAGTCGATAGTATATATAAGCATCATTCTCTACATTTTACCAGAAAGATGCTTAGATTTAAAGAGGTTAAAGGATCCAATCCTGTGCTCTTTCTGCCAAGTGACTGAAAGGTTTGAGATTATCATGGAAGAGTCTATAGGGGACAGTATCTGATAAATTGTTTAATAAAACATATAGCCAATGATTGCATTAGCACGGGCTCCCTTGTCTTTTTTGTACCAATGTACTATTCTGGCCTCCCCACTAAGTGAGAGGGAGGGAAGGAGGGAAAGTGCAAATTTGATGTATTTTTCAGGAATTCCCAGGCCAGTAGATGGGGTACACAGGGATTGGCTGTTGGTTGCCTCCTCTGTTTCCCCCTCTACCACAAGGGATGACTAGCAATTGGTTCAGAGCTCTGCCCTAGGTATTTAAAGAAAGGAAAATGTCAGTAGTGGCCTGGGAAGGCTAATTTTTCCCAGGAGGTTGGATTTGAGGCTAGTGGATCATCAAGAGTAAACATGGGTCTAGGAGTCCCCTCTTCAAGCCTCAGTCTTCTCTATAAAATGAGAGTTTAGAGCTGGAAGGTATCGTAGTGCTTATCTAGCTCAACTCCCTCATTTGAAAGTGTGGAGGAAACTAGTGCCAAGGCAGGCAAAGTGACTTGCTTGGGGTCATCCAGGTAGTAATAGTGTCAACTTGAACTCAGATCTTCTGAATCCAAGCCTAACATTTTTTCTCCTGGAAAAAAAAAAATTGCTGTCTTCTGACTCAGTTCAATTCCCACTTCCTTGGAACAGCAAACATTGGGGACCTTAGTACACATCCTTGAAGATCTCTAAGGTACTTTCCAAAACCAGGAAATTTGAGGAGAGCTCCTTTGGAGACACAGGGATACAGGTGGGACAGTGAAAAGAGGAGTACTTCCTCTGGAGTCTGAGGATCTGAATTCAAATCCTGACTGCTACTTGTAACCTTTGTGATATTGAACAAGTTATTTTCCCTCTCTGGGACTGAATTTCTCATCTTGAAAATGGTTGGATTGACTTAGATGGTCTCTGAGGTCCCTTCTGACTCAAAATTTGTGATCCTATGACTACATCAGCGATGATCCTCTTGTCTGCCAGGCATGGTCAGAAGGAAGTACAAAGTCCATCCCAGCTCTCCAGAAATTTGAAATGTACCCATTGGAGAACTCCCAATTTATTTTCTTTTTTTTTTTAAACCCTTAACTCCTGTCTTAGTATCAATTCTAAGACAAAAGAGCAGCAAAGGCGTTAAGTGACTTGCCCAGGGTCACACAGCTAGGAAATATCTGAGACCACATTTGAACCCAGGACCTCCCAACTCCAGGCTGGTACTATCTCCATTGTACTCCTACCTGCCCTTGAACTCTCCATTTCTTTTCTTTTCTTAAAAAAAAATTCTTGCCTTATGTCTTAGAATAAATACTAAATATTGATTCCAATGCAGAAGAGGAGTAAGAGCTAGGCAATGGGAATTAAGTGTTTTGCCCAGGATCACACTGCTAGAAAGTATCTGAGGTCACATTTGAACCCAGGATCTCCCAACTCCAGGCCTGGCTCTCTATCCACTGAGCCATCTAACTGCCCTTGAGCTCATTTCTTTTTTTTTTTTAAACCCTTACCTTACCAAAACTGTGTATTGGCTCCAAGGCAAAAGAGTGGTAAGGGCTAGGCAATGGGAGTCAAGTGACTTGCCCAGGGTCACACAGCTAGGAAGTGGCTGAGGCCGGATTTGAACCCAGGACCTCACGTCTCTAGGCCTGGTTCTCCAATCTACTGAGCTACCCAGCTGCCTCCTGAGTTCATTTCTTAAGGCTTCCAAACCTGAATTCACCTGCTTGGGTGCCAGTGAAGTCAAGGCCCATGCTGCATTTTGGTTTTAAATTCAGATCTTTCATCTTTACCCTGAGATATTCCAGACTGCATACAACTATTCAGGGAATGTCAGGACAAAAGATTTTATCCAGGCTGGAGCTGGGATCACATTGCCCACTTCCATTTCACATTCCTTTGACCCTGGAAAAAGGAAAACCAGCCCCAGGGAAGATCTGGGAAGCAAAGCTTTCTGCTATCTGTGCCAGTTAGTGCTCCTGCCATTGGGATTATTTAAAAATGAAAAATTCACCTTTGAAAGGGAAGGAAGGAGAGTTTTCTGGGTAGCCCCAGCTTTAAATTAATATCCACATAATATTCAGCAGCCATGATAAATGGCCTTTGCAAATGTGTTGACTTACAGTGTGGGCTTCCTGAAAAAGCAAATGGTAATCCAGGGTATGTGACAGGCAGCAGATAGATTCGTGTTCCAGGGGCTTTAATGAGAATGTGTCTAATGGGTTAGACAGAGAAGCTCTGTTCTACTGCACAGAGACAGTAGGGGCAGAGCTCAGAGCTGGAAAGGTGTGGGGGAGGGGGAAGGAGAGGGGGAAAGAAAGACAGAGAGGAAGAGGGAGAGGGAGAGGGAGAGGGAGAGAGGAGGGAGAGACAGAGACAAAGCGGGGAGAGATAGAAGGAAGAGAGAGAGAAAGAGGGAGAGAGAGGGAGGGAGAGTGACAGAGGGACAGAGAGAGAGAGAGGCAGAGACAAAGAGGAGAGAAAGGAAGAAAGACAGAGAGGAAGAGAGACAGAGACAAAGGGGGGAGAGATAGAAGGAAGAGAGAGAGAGAAAGAGGGAGAGAGAGGGAGGGAGAGAGAGAGACAGAGAGAGAGAGGCAGAGACAAAGAGGAGAGAAAGGAAGAAAGACAGAGAGGAAGAGAGACAGAGACAAAGAGAGGGGAGAGAGAGAGAGAGAGGCAAAGAGAGGAGAGAGAGACAGAGACAAGGCAGGGAGAGAGATAGAAGGAAGAGAGAGGGAGAGAGTGGGAGGGAGAGAGACAGAGAGGGACAGAGACAAAAAGAAGAGAGAGAGAGAGAGAGAGAGGCAGAGACAAAGAGGAGAGAAAGGAAGACAGAGACAAAGAAGAGACAAAGAGAGGAGAGAGAGACAGAGATAGAGGAGAGAGAGAGACAGACAGACAGACAGAGAGACAGAGAGGAGAGAGAGACAAAAAGAGGAGAGACACACAGAGAGAGTAGGGACAAAGGAGGGGGAGAGAGAGACTGGGGGGAGGGGAGAGAGCTTACTAAGCTTATGATGTGCTAGGTTGTGTGCTAAGAGCTTTACAAATATTTCATATGATCCCTATGATAACCATGGGAAGTAGGTATCCCTGTTTTTACAGTTGAGGAAATGGAGGGAGTCAGAAATGAAATGGTTTGCCCAGGGTCACATAGCTAGGAAGTAGCTAAGCCTGTATTTGAATTTAGGATTTCCTGAATCCAGTCTCAGCACTAACTGTGCCACTGACTCAGAGGTGGGAGTCAGGAGAGAAAGCAGCTTGCTTTGTGACCTTGAGTAGAAGTCCTCTCCTCTCTAAGCCTCATTTCCCATTTAACTGCACTTCTTTGGGACTTCTCTACTATGCCCCAGCTACTGTTCCCCCAACCTCTTTTCCCAAATTCCTTTATATATCCAGTATATATATATATCCAGTATAACAGTGATGGCAAACCTTTTAGAGATGGAGAACTGTGCCTGCCCCCCCCCAACTGTTGTGCCCCTCACCTCTATGAGTGCCTGTGCACCTTACCCACTCCCTTACCCCACACAGGGGATGGAGGAAGCACCCCTAGAGGGCTGCTGGGTGGAAGGGTGGGTGAAGTGAGGAATGTCTTCAGCTAGTGTAGAGAGGGGGAGGGGAGCAGCTGCCTTTCTAGTAACAAATTCTGGGAGTGTGGGGTGGGGAGGACAGCTGTATGCCTACAGAGTGCACTCAGTGTGCCATCTTTGGCACCCGTGCCATAGGTTCACCATCACTGGAGTATAAGCTCCTTGAGGACAGGGACAGGAACTATCTTTTTTTTGTGTGTTTATACTCCCAGTGCTTAGCACAGTGCCTGGCACATTTTGTTGACCTGACCCCATTTGGGGTTTTCTTGACAAAGATACTGAATTGATTTGCCATTTCCTTCTCCAATTCATTTGACAGATGAGGAAACTAAGGCAAACAGAATAAAATGACTTGTCCAAGACCACACAGCTAGGAAGTATCTGAGACCAGATTTGAATTCACAAAGATGAGTCTTTCTGACTCCAAGCCTGCTGTTCTATCCACTGCTCCACTGAGCTACACTTAATAAATGTTTATTGATTGACTGCTAACTTGAAGGTGAGATGTTTAGACTAGATCAGACATCCCTTCTTCTCGGGCCAGTCCCAGCACTGACATTCTTTCATCTAGGCTGACTATAATCCAGGCTTCTGATGAAACTTTTCCTTTGTACATGGCAGGAAGGCCAGGCTTCCCATGGACCATGGATGTGGCTGCCTCCCCTGACTCCCCAGGCGCACAGACTTACTTCTTTCCTCCTGGTGGGCTGACTCAATCGTCACCAGCTCAGGTGCTTAACCCCCGTCCTCCTCCCAGCCTAGGAAAGCACCTGGAATAGAACAGACAAAGGAGGAAGAGAAAAAGTCTTTGCCATTTGTGGGAGAAAATAAAGAAACCAAATAATTTGACTTCAGCAGGCTTTCAAGTCCTTTTTTCCCCTTGCTGAGGGTTTGGTGTATTTATAGCTTTCAGGGGGAGTATGTAAGTGTACTGACTTTGAGGCTGCTTTCTGCGCTGCTGAGAAGCCAGAGATTGTGTAAGACAAGGGATGATGGGGAGGAAACAGAACAGGGCCAAGATGGACTTAAGTCGCCATGCCCTTCATGCAGGAGGATTTCCCCTTGCACCAACTCCTGGTCTTTGACTGAGCAAATATTTATTAAATGTCTGTTATAACAGTGATAATGATTCATGTTTCTATGGCACCTTGGAGATAACGATGGCCTTGTCATTTCAGTGACTTTGGGAGCTCCCAGGTGAGGAACCACCCTTTACCAATGCAGGTAGCACCTTCTCTGAAAGTTACCATCTTAAACCCAGGGCTCCCAGAGGTTGTCTAAGGTCACACAGCCAGGATGCTGCAGAATCCATGTTCTCCTGGCTCCACCGCCAGCTTTCACTACCCAGCATCCTAAGGTTTGCAGAGCCCTTTGCTTAGAAAAATCCTGTGATGTGGAGAGTGCAAGAGTGGCTATTATCTACATTTTACAGATGGAGAAACTGAGGTCTTGCTTATGTAGGAAGTATCTGAGGTAGGCGCCAGATTCCAAGTTTAATATCCAGAGTTTTGTGCCCCAAATCACAGATTTAGAACTGAAAGTCCCCATGTTAGAGGCCCAAATTCCTTATTTTATAGATGGGGAAACTGAGGCACAGAGAGAGGAATTAACTAAGCTATGGTCTCCTAGGCAGCCAAGTATCAAAGTGGGGACTTGAACTTAGTTCTCTGTCTCCATATCTTCTAAATTCTTTTCATGGTCCAGTCATATAAGGTACTCTGGTGAACCCTGAGGGGCATGAAGGTAACTATGATACAAAGCTTCCTTCTGAAAATGTGGGTTGAGGGGTGCAGCTGGGTGGCTCAGTGGATGGAGAGTCAGGCCTAGAGGTGGGAGGTTCTGGGTTCCAATCTGGTCTCAAACCCTTCTTAGCTGTGTGACTCTGGGCAAGTCACTTAACCTCCATTGCTTAGCCCATACCACTCTTCTGCCTTAGAACCATTACATAGTGTTGATTCCAAGATGGAAGATAAGGATTTTAAAAAAAGAAAGAAAATGTGGGTTGAGTTCGAGATTCCCAACAATGATGAGAATTGTGAGGCTTCTAGAAACAATAGAACATGAGCTCCTTGAGTGCAGGGATGATGTCATTCTTTGTATATTTCCCTTAAGGACAATACCTGGCACAGAGTTAGAGTCTTTGTTTATTTATCTAATGGATTTGTTTATTATTAATTAATTAAATTGGTATACTATTTAATGGACAGATTTTTCACATTGGGGCTCCATTTTACAGACTAAGAAAAACGGTGAGGCAGGATGATGTAGTAGGAAGCATGCTCAGGAGAGTCTTGGATTCGAATCTTTGATCTCTTGGGCCCCAGTTTCTTTATCTGTCCCATGGGGGCAATAACTTTATCCCACCTTCCTTACAGAGTGGATGTGAGAGTCAAAGATATACTCAGTACTCAAACTGATCACAACTTATCAGTTTGCCGTGGATCAATTCCCGCTCACTTCTGAGAGCCTCGAAGGCTAGCTACTGAGCCCAACCCATACCTGGAAAAAGAACAACCCTCCCTTTCAGCCACTGTCATTTTATGGATGAGGGACCGGGGCCCAGAGAAATAACATTTCTTGGCAAGGGGGAAAAGAAATGTGATTTGAACTGGCGACTTCTGACTCCATCTGGGCCAATGCTGCTTCCACTTTATTGCACCCACTTCCTCTACTTTTGCTCCGTATGAAGCCAACAAGCGTTTATTAAGCACCTACTGTGCGCCAGGCATTGTGCTCGAAGCTGGGTGCCAAGTGCTCTAACCATTGCTCCACCTCCCACAGTACCCTCTAGGGCCAGGCATCAGTGCCCTGACAGGAGCTGGGAGGTGTTCCTGCCTCAATGGGGAAGGAACAGAGGCTGGGGATCCAGATCTTTTGCAAGACAGCTTTGGAAATCAAGCAGAGGGACTTAAGTGCCTCCTTCCTGCTAGGCTGCACAGAAAAGGAAAACCAGCCTGCCTTCTGGAGGGATCTCGGGGAAATCAGACCCGTTTCCAGGGCTGGGGAACATGCTCCATCCCGTGTTTAATTTCTTCCTTCTGTCTGGTATCTGACCTCTGCTGCTCTCCGAAGCGAGCCATCACCATGTACAATCTGTGCACGTTCCCATCCATATAAGGCCACATTTCTCCTCCTCTCTTCTCCTCTGACTCTGTGTGTGTGTGTGTGTGTGTGTGTGTGTGTGTGTGCGCGCGTGTGTACGTGTGTGTCTGCCTTTGCAGATTCCCACTCCAATTTGCTGACTTTCTACATTTGAATCCTCTGGTGGTGGCAGGAACAAGGCTCAGCGACAGGGAAGGGGGTCAGGGTCTGCCAAGGGAATGTGTGGCAGGGCTATTTTTGTCCAGGCTGCATTCTTTGCACCCCGTTCCCTGTCCTGGCCACTTTGGGATGTCACATGCTGATAAGACAATCGGGGGTGGAGAGGGGGGAATCAGGGTTCAAAACTGCGACACCACAGGTGTGAGCTGTCATCATCGGCCAGGGGCCTCCTGAGGTCACCACCATCCCCTGTCCCAGTAGCCTGTCTGACTCTGGGAGACACAGAGTATGACCGTCCGCATTTGTCTCCTTCAAAGGAATGGCAGCTCAGTTCTAATACCTGCCACGGTCTAAGGCGAGGGTTCTTAACCCGGGCATGTGACCATTGGGTCTTTTTATTTTATTTTATTTTATTTTATTTTATTTTATTTTATTTTATTTTACTTTACTTTACTTTATTTTATTTTATTTTATTTTACTTTATTTTATTTTATTTTATTTTATTTTATTTTATTTTATTTTTTAAACCCTTCCCTTCCATCTTAGAATCAGAACTGTGTATTGGTTCTAAGGCAGAAGAGCAATAAAGACTAGGTGATGGGGGTAAAGTGACTTGTCCAGGGTCACACCTTTAGGAAGTATCTAAATATAGGGTTTAAAAAATAGATTTGGAAAACTTTCGGCATAAATGTCTTTGTAATCCTATATATTGAATTTTATACATGTAGAAGCATTATTCTGAGAAGGAATCCACGGGCTTCACCATGACACACACACAAAAAAGGGTAAAACTAAAATCTTGGCTGAATTAGCAAAGGGAAATAAGTTAGATTTTAATTTTTTGTTTAAATATTTTCCCCCAATTACATAAACAATCTTTAACATTCTTTTTAAAAATCTGAGTTCCAAATTCTCTCCTTCCTTCTCACCAGCTTTCCAGGCAGTCCCCTTGCCTTAAATCTCTCTATAGTATAATCCATCCTTCAAGTATTGGCTAAAGTGAATTTCCTGGATCAATAGATCTGACCTCCTCGTACTCAATAATCTCCAGTAACTCCCTACTACCTCTAGGATCAAATAAAAACCCTTCTGTTTGTCTTTTTTCTTCTCCCTTTAAATCCTTACATCCTGGTGGCCTTAGAGGTACCAGATCTTCAACTGTATGATCATCAAAACAATCTGATACTGGCTAAGAAACAGAAGGGTGCAACAGTGAAATAGATGAGGGGTAAATGACCTCAGCAATCTAGTGTTGGATAAACCCAAAGATTCCAACTTTGGGGATAAGATAAACCCTTACATCCTCTCTTAGTAACAACTGTATGACAGAAGGGCAATGAGGGTAAAGTGACTTGCCCAGGGTCACACAGCTACGAAGTATCTAAGGTCAAATTTGAACCCGGGTCTTCTCGTGGCTCTCTGCCCACGCTGTGACTTAACTGCCCTCTGTTTGGCTTTTAAAGCCCTTTAACTTTACTTCTGTTCCCTGGCCGACGCCATGCTGGGAATGCCCTGGTCCCTCCCTCACTTTAGCATTCTCAGCTTCCCTCAAGGCTTGACTCAACATCCCCCCCTACCCCCCACCTCCCTGGCTCTTTATTCCCCTCCACTCTATGTAATTGGAAATTTGTTACCCTAAAAACTACATTTCCCAGGAGCCCACTGACTTCCTGTCATTAAGTGCTGATGTAGACAGGGGTATATATTGGGTAGGGTTCCTGGTCTTGCTCTTTGCTTCCTGTTGGCAACTGTGGTTTTTGAACAGGTAGATTAGCCATAAGCATGTGGTTTTATTTTGTTACCTTTTTATTCCTTTATTTCTAATGATTATTAATAAATATCTTAAAATATAATATTATAAATTATTGTAGATTAATTTTAATTTTTACAACTCCCAAGATGAGCTTCCATTTACATTGTAAATATTGTGTCTGTGTAGTTGTGTGGATGTTGTCTCCTCCCTTGGACCCTGAGCTCCAAGAGGGCAGGGACCATATTTTTGTGTTTCTTCCTATCTCATACTTAGCACAATGCCTGGTACATAGAACATGCTAATAAATGCTTGTTGAGCAACCATTGTCCGTGAATTAGTAGGTAAATACAAGGTGGTTTTGAAAGGGATAATATTAGCAGATGGAAGAGTTAAGGAAAACTTCATGGAGGGGTGATGCTGGAGCTGAGCCTTAAAGAAAACTAGGGTTTGGGAGAGATGGAGGTGAGAAGATAGTGTGTTCCAATTGAGATCTGAAGGAAGTGAAGAGAATCTCAGAGATGGAGATTAGGAGAGAAAGAATTCCAGGACAGGGAAGATAGCCAGCTAAATGTCAGGAGATGGAATGTCTTGTTTCAGAAACAAGAAGGATAGTGTTATTGGCTCATGGAACATATGGAAAAGAGGAGGGTGGGAGGAAGTGTGGTGGTGAGGGCTTTAAGAGCTCAACAAAGGATTTTCTGGTTAATGCTGCAGGTAATAGGGAGTCACTGGAATTGATTAAATGGGGGTAGAGTTGGGGGCAATGTGGAGGTGGTAACAGGGTTAGAGCTGAATATTAGCAAGACCAATATGGCAGCTGATTGGAGGGTGAACTGGAGAGGGGAGAGATTTAAGTTAGAGAGATCAACTGGTTGGTGCTGGCAATGTCAGAAGAAGGAAGGAAGGAGAGAAAGGAAGGAGAAGGGAAGAGAGAAAGGAAGGGAAGGAAAGAAGGAAACAAAAGAGGGATGGAGGGAGGGAGGAAGTATGAAAAGGAGGGAGGGAGGAAAGGAAATAAACATTTATTAAACACCTACCATGTGCCAAGCTAAGTGCTAAGCACTTTATAAATTTCATCCTTCTAACCCAAGGAGATAGGTTCTATGACAATCCCCATTTTACAGATGAGGAAACTGAGGCCAGTAGAATTTAAATGACATGCCCACAATCACAATAGCTGGTAAATATCTGAGGCTGGATTTGAACTCAGGTCTTCCTGACTCCAAACCAGCACTTTGTGCACCTTGCCACCCTCCAGGTGCTTCAGAGAGACTGAGACTCAAGATCCCATCGGTAGCAAATGAGAAGGATAAGATCTTAGTAATGGGCTATAGTCTATTACTACAACCACCATGCATCTCTTTATCTCTCTGCTCATGGTAGGAGTTTAATACATGTTTATTGTTGTGACTTACCCTGGTTATAACAAAGCCAGTATGTATCAGAAGTAGGACTTGAAACCAGTTCTTCCCCATGCCTGGAATGCACTCCATCCTTCCATACCTCTCACAGAGTTCTTCTCATTTGTTAAGATGCAGCTCAGGCACCATCTTCTGCATGAAGAAGCCTTTCTTGATTTGCACTAGATCTCTCTTTCCCAAACAACTCTGAATCTAATTACTTGTGTGTGTGAGTCTATTTATTAACAACTTTATATTTCTGCTATAGAATTTTTATATGTACTTGTTTTTACCTCTCCCCTCATCAGAATGTAAGCTTATTATATTATGCTATACTATATAAAATTATATTATACCATGTTGTATCATATCATATTATTCTATCATTTCGTGTTATACAATATCATCTTATATCACATATCTCATGTTTTACTGTATCATTATATATTATTACATTTACAATACCATATTATATCATATTGTGTTGCATTGTACTATATCATTCCATATCATATTATATTATTCTATCATATTACATATAATATCATTGCATATTACATACCTTCTCATATCTCATATTTTACTGTATAACATGTTATTACATTAATTACATTATACTAGTATGCTATATCATATCATCTGATAGCATATGGTATCATATATTATGTTTTGTTATGCTATATTATATATGATGTTATATTGTATTCTGCTCTATTGTGTTGTATTGTTATATCATATCATATAGTATTATATAATATTTTGTCATGCCATGCCATGTTATATTACATTATGTTATATCACATCACATCACATCACGCCACATATTATATTATATTATATTATATTATATTATATTATATTATATTATATTATATTATATTATATTATATTATATTATATTATATTATATCATATCATATTATATCATATCATATCATATCATATTATATTATATTATATTACATTACATTACATTATATTATATTATATTACATTATATTATATTATATTATATTATATTATATTATATTATATTATATTATATTATATTATATTATATTATATTATATTATATTATATTATATTATATTATCTGACCCATCTCTATGGGTCACATCCACACATTTTGTTTGTTTTTGAAGTTGTAAAACATAGTCTATGAGGTTCTCCTACAATAGGTGACTGTGTGTGTGTGTGTGTGTGTGTGTGTGTGTGTGTGTACGTGCATCCCTCTGTGACAAATGTGACCACAGATCCACACAAAAGCATAGAGCAGAGAGTCTCATCCTTAACCCATTCCTCTCTTTCTTTGTATCCTAGGCACTTAGTATCATGCTTGGCCCCTGAGAAATATTTCCTGAGTGCCTGGGGGCTATTTCTGGAAAACCATTTAAATTCTAAGTTTAAACGCCCCCTCCCGGCCAAGAGAGCATGTGCACACATAAAACAGAGCCCAAAGAGGGGATTTTACTTGGGACCTTGAATCTCCATTTCAGACTACTTGCCTTCTACAAAACAATATGGAAGAAATTCTACCCATTATTTCCCAAACTGTCCTGTTGGTGTTTCCTTCTGAACAACCTTCTCTGTAGTTTTAGAATGACCCAATGGCCCATTTTGGGAGTCAGGGGGCACTTTAATAAATATTTATTGACTAACATTGATGAGCGTATTACAAGGTTGTGTCTGACAAAGTGGGGGGCCAAAGGAAGGAGGGGGGGCAATGTACTCTAGGAAAATATGAAGAGGAAGAGAATTTGGAGTTAGGAAGACACGGATTTGAATTGTATCTTGGACACTTACAAGCCACTTAGGCACGTCGTTTAACTTCCCTGGGCCTCAGTTTCCTCATCTGTAAAATGAAAGACTTGGACTTGATGGCCCTTTGGTTCCTTTTAACTCCAACTCAATGATCCTCTGCTACTATAAAGGCACAACCTCTGCTCTGAGGGCCTCAGTTTCCTCATTTGGTTCTGGCTTTCCCTCTCTGATCTTTTGTTCCTCCTGGCTTTCCACTTTGGGCCCTAAAGGAACAGAATGTTTTCCTCTGGCAGAGGTGAGAAAGCAAGAGGAATGGCCTTGTGTAACTACTTAGGGACAAGAGAGGGTAGGACACCGTGGGGGCAGTTTGTAGCTCAAGCTGGCTAGGTCACAGAGAGTATGACGGGGTCATCTAAGGCAGGGAGGAGGAGGGCAAGCCAAACAAAGGCTAGCTGAGGAGAAATAATATAGAAGAAGCTATTTACATACACCATCTGAGGCTTATCTGTAAGGTTGACCTTATATGAATTTGATAGGGGTAGCAGTGGGGTTGCAGCCATGAGGTCCTGAGTTCATGTCCTACCTCTGATTCACCACTGACTGTGATTTAGCTTCTTAGTGTCCTAGACCATCTTCTAAGACTACAAATTGAAGAGAAGGAGTTGAGCTGCAATGGAAGAGAAAATAGCTTCCCCAGATGGGTGTGCATTTATATAGCACCAACCATGTACCAGTTGCTTTACAAATATTAATTCATTTTATCCCTACAGCAATCCTGGGAGGTAGGTGAGAGAGAGACAAAGAGAGAGAGAGAGAGAGAGAGAGAGAGAGAGAGAGAGAGAGAGAGAGAGAGAGAGAGAGAGAGAGAGAGAGAGACACCGAGACAGAGACAGAGAGAGAGAGAGACAGAGACAGAGACAGAGAGAGAGAGAGAGAGAGACAGAGAGAGAGAGAGAGAGAGAGAGAGAGAGAGAGAAGAGAGGGAGAGAGAGAGGGAGAGAGAGATGATAGATAGATGGATGGATGGATGGATGGATGGATAGAATGATAGATAGTTGTAGTGTTATAACTATCCCCATTTTACAGTTGAGGAAACTGAGGCAAACAGAGGTTATAATCAATGAAATCATATATTCAATCACCAGTCCTAGATGAAGGTTATGTGAACCTTAAAAATTCCGCATTGGGACCATTTCCCATTTGGGCAGTGAAAGTAACTTAGATCAGGAATGTGAGAACTCTACTTCACCATACTTAAGCATGCCTTAGGGGAAGACAAAGTTGTAAACTCCTTTCTGAACAATGAAAAGTACTCAAACCCATACTTATAGTAAGACAAAAAGTTCTTAGGCTGAGCCTATTTTTGGATATAATACAAAAGGGTGCTAAGTACCTATAAAGGTCAGGCAACTTGTGAACTTACAAGGAGCAAAGAGGTGAGAACTTACTCAGAGATTCTAGTCTACTCAGGTGTGAATTACTCAAAAGTTTAGTCTACTCAGGTGTGAACTAAGAATGGTCTGTCCTTTGAAAAACATCTACTGTGATTGGTAGATATAAGGACTTAGGGGAGGTGACATAGAAGAAAATTCCCTATATAAGGAGATGACAGTCTCCTAAGAGGAGGAGTCTCTTGAAGAGTCTCTAAGGAGGTTCTGAAGACAGTCTGAAGGAGACTGACTCTGGCTGGAACTCCCTCTGAGGAGACTCTGTCCCTCTGAATTCTTGCTTGGACAGATCTTGTGGTGAGTGATTAAGGACTGACTGATCTCTCTCTTAAGACTCAGGTCTAGACCATGTTGGCTTAAGACCCTTCATACTTATTCCTTTCTTACTCTTTCTCTCTTTCTTTAATTCCTCATTGTGTTATTAATTAAAATATCTATAAAACCCAGTTGACTTGGGTATATTTCATAATTGGGAATATTTCCCTGGTGACCGCCTTATATATTGATTAAAAAACAAGACACTGTAGTGAAAACATATTTTCTGCGGTCACAATTTACTCATCCACTCTTTTATCTACAACAATTTATATCTTCCACTATTTTAATCACTACAGTTTATGGCCTCAGTCATTTTAACTCTTACAGTTAAGGATTGCAAAGCATTGTATGTACATTATTGTACTGGATTCTCACAACAGTTCTGTAGGATAGGTATTACACTTCTTATTTTATAGGTGAAGAACTGAGGATTTGGGCATTGAGGTGGAGCAGTGGATAGAGTGCCAAGCCTAAAATCATCAAGACCTGAGTTCAAATCTAGCCATAGACACTTCTTAGCTGTGTGACCCTGGGCAAGTTGTTTAACCCTATTTGCCTCAGTTTCCCCACCTATCAAAATGAGATGGAGAAGAAATTGCAAACTACTCCAGTATTTTTACTGAGAAAATCTCCAGAGGGGTCATGAAGAGTCAGATATGACTGAAACCACAAGAAAGTGAGGATTAGAAAAGTGAAGTGACTTGTCTGGGGCCACACTGTCATGGCAGCAAGAGGCAAATCTAAATCTCTCCTGATCATAAAACACCTATTCTTTTCGCTATTTTGTTGTTCAGTTTCTGTCCTGACTGACTCTTTCTGATCTCATTTGGGATTTTCTCAGTAAAGACATTGGAGTGGTTTGCCATTTCCTTCTCCCCCTCACTAGATGAAGAAACTGAGGCAAACACGGTTAAGTGACTTGCCCAGGGTCACACAGTTACTTTGCCGTTTCTTTCTCCGATGCATTTGACATATGAGGAAACTGAGGCAAATAGGGTGAATTCATTTGCCCAGGGCCACACACTGTGCTTGCCATTTCCTACTTCAGTTCATTTGACAGATGAGGAAACTGAGGCAAATAGGGTGAAGTGATTTATCCAGGGTCACACAGCTAGCTTGCCATTTCTTTCTACAGTGCATTTGATAGATGAGGAAACATAGGCAAACAGAGTTAAGTGACTTGCCCAGGGTCACACAGCCAATAAGTGAGGCTGGATTTGAACTTGGGTCTTGCAGACTCCAGGTCCCAGCTTTCTCTGCTACTACCTTTATTTACCTTGTCTTTCTTCCGATAAACACAAGCTGTGTTTCTGCCTGCTAAACCTAAACACATTAAACCAGAGCTTATAACTAGTGAGCAGCAATGGAATGAAGACAGAGTTTGGCAGGAGAGGTTGTGGGTTCAAGTGCTTCCCCAATGTCCTTCAAGTCTCAGCCTGAATCTTAATCTTTCACCATCCCTCTTAAGACGATTGCCTTCCTGCTAAGATTTGTTCTGTCTTTGTCTTTCTTGTACATAGCTGTTTCCATGTTGTCTGCCCCATTAGACTGTGAGCTCCTTGAGGGAGGGGACATCTGTATATTTGGCATTTTAGCACCATGTGGTGCCCTACTGATATAACACATAGTAGGTGCTTAAAATGTTTCTGGATCGATAATTGATTGATTAGCACAGTGCCTGGCACATAGTAAGTGCTTTATAAATAAATGCTAGAGACTACTACTACTATTGTTATTATCATTCTATTATATATAGATGTATATAGATTATATTCAATAGATATATCATTATATCTATAATTATAAAGTCCTATATATAGATATAAATATAGGTATAAAATATCTATTATTATAAAGATCATAAATAGAAAAGGGATGAGTGCACTCAACTAAAGTGGTCTGAAGTCAGGAAAACTTCTTCCCAAGTTCAAATCTAGCCTCGGACACTTTCTAGCTGTGTGACCCTGGACAAGTCATTTAACCTGGTTGGCCTCAGTTTCCCCAAGTGTAAAATAGGAATTATCAAAGCACTTTGTAGAGTTGTGAGGATCAAATGAGCATTTTTGTTTAAAATAATTACTTACTAATCTGGCATCTAGTCTGGATTTAATTGGAGCCTGTTAGAAAGACCCCCACCCCCACCCCCTGGGCTTATACTAATAAGGTTTGGATTTTGATGGAAATAAGGACAAGTCATTTAACCTCTCCTTGCCTCAGTTTCTTCAACTATAAAATGGGGATACTTAGGACACTGTAACACCCACCTCCCGGGATTGTTGTAGGGATAATGAAATAATATTTGTAAAGCAGCTGGTACACAGTTGGTGCTATATAAATGCTAGCTATTATTATTATTATTATTATTGTTATTACTTGCCTTAGAGGGATGTCGTGAAAAAAAGGAAGGGTGCTTTAACCCCCCCCCAACACCCAACAACACTATATATACCTATGTAGGCAACCCAGCGCTGTTGTCTAAGGTCAGAGCATAAATAGCAAAGGGATGAGTGCGCTGATCTAAAATAAGGCTTGAGCTAGGGCTCTGGGAGACACTGTTCCATATAGTGGAATGAGTTTGGTGTGCGTCTGCCCCCTGCTGGCAGAGCGTGATATCACAACGCTCCCTTCTGAGAAGGGTGGGTGTTAGAGGAGACGGAAAAAGAAGGGGAAACTGTGAAGATGGTAACTCTCTTCATTCATCTCTGTTTGGATCTTGCCTTGTTACTGTGGCGTTTTTTCCAAGTGGTTGAACAGGTTTTCCCTTCTCATAGGATAATTGTCATCTCTTACATCGCCCACAGAAATCTGAGTCTTAGAGAATCATGGATCTGGGCTTTAAAGGCCATTGATCCAACCCTTTAATTTTACAGATGAGGAAACTGAGGCACGTGGAAGCGATTGGCCCAATGCCACACAATTAGTAAACATCAGAGATGGGATTTGAGCTCAGGTCCTCTGGGTTCCAGAGCCAGTGGTCTTTCCAGGGTTCCATACTAGTTCCAGGGGGAGAAGATCTCATTTATCATCTGGTTCAATATGATATTTGGACAGGAATTCTTTCTGCTACATCTTCAACATCCAAGTAATGGGTCATCCAGGTAAAGATTTCTGCTGCAAGGAAATTCCCTAAGTGAAGGTTCCAAATGGGACCAAAGGGCAGAGAGAATGTTGTGGAGAGAACAACCTGGAGTAGGAAGACCACCAGGCTTTGAATTCTTATTCTGATATTTATGGGCTATGTGATTATGGACAAATCACTCAACCTGTCTCGGAATCAGTTTCCTCATAAGTAAAATGGGAGAGTAGTACCTCAATGCTACTAAATTGTTGTAATGACGATCAAAGAAATTCTGAATATAAGAATAAAATTAAGAATTAAACCTTAGATTTCCTCATGTCCTTCAAATGCTTCAAAACTCATATCAAGGGGGAAGCTGGGTAGCTCAGTGGAATGAGAGCCAGGCCTAGAGAGGGGAGGTCCTAGGTTCAAATCTGTCCTCAGATGCTTCCCAGCTGTGTGACCCTGGACAAGTCACTTAACCCCCATTGTCTAACCCTCACTACTCTTATGCCTTTGGAACCAATACACAGTATTGATTCCAAGATGGAAGGTAAGGGTTTAAAAAAAACAACTCAGGTCAAGTGACATCTTCTCCATGAAGTCTTTCTTTTTTTAAGTCCTTTTTTTAATTTAAAATTTTTAATTTAATTAATTTAGAATATTTTTCCATGGTTACATGATTCATGTTCTTACCTTCCCTTCTTCCCACTCCCCTCCCATAGCCAACAAGCAATTCCATTGGGTTTTACATGTGTCATTGATCAAGACCTATTTCCATATCATTGATATTTTCACTAGGGTGATCATTTAGAGTCTCTATCCCCAATCGTATCCCCATTGACCCATATGATCAAGCAGTTGTTTTTACATGAAGTCTTTCTTGATTCCTCCCATATGCTGCGTTTCCCACTCCCCCTACCCTCAATAAATTTGTTGTTCAGTCATTTTTCAGTCATGTAATTTTCATTCATTCTTTATGACCCCATTTGGAGTTTTCTTGGAAAAGATACTAGAGCAGTTTGCTATTTCCTTCTCCAGGTCATTTTACAGATGAAGAAACTGAGGCAAACAGAGACCTCCTGTCTCTAGGCCTGGCTCTCAATCTACTGGGCCACCCAGCTGCCCCCTAAGAACTCAGCCAAATTAAAAAAAATTAAGAACCATTCCTCAATCGATAAATGATCAAAGGATATGAATAGGCAGTTTTCAGAAGAAGAAATCAAAGCTATCCATAGTCATATGAAAAATGCTCCAAATTATTAATAATTAGAGAAATGCAAATTAAAACAGCTTTGAGGTATCACTCATACCTGTCAGGTTAGTAAGATTACAGAAAAGGAAAATAAAAAATGCTGTAGGGGATATGGGAGAATAGGAACACTGATGCACTGTTGGTGGAGCTGTGAACTAGTTCAACCATTTTGGAGAACTTGAACCATGCTCAAAGGGCTATAAAACTGTGCATATTCATTGACACAGCAATACCAGTCCTAGGTCTATACCCCAAGGAAATCAAATAAAAGGGAAAAGGACCCATAGATACAAAAATAGTAATAGCAGATCTTTTGGGGTTGGCAAAGAATTAGAACTGAGATTATGCTCATCAGTCGGGGAATGGTTGAACAAGTTTTGGTATATGGTTGTGATGGAATACTATTGTTCTGTAAGAAATGACAAAAGGGATGATTTCAGAAAAACTGGGGAAACTCATGAACTGATGCAAAGTGAAGAGAGAAGAACCGAGAACAGCATATACAGTAACGTCAGTATTATAGAATAATCAATTGTGAAAGACTTGGCAATTTTGATCAATCCAATGATCCAAGACAATCCCAAAAGAACTCATGATGAAAAATGTCATCCATCTCCAGAGAGAGAACTGACGGACTCACAATACAGATTGAAGTAGATGTTTTCCCTCTTTCTTAGTTTTTCTTGCTTCTTTTGTTTGTGACATGGTTAATGTGGAAATATGTTTTATATGACTTCATATTGTGTAATTAGACATCTTGTACTTTGACTACATTACCCAACATCCCACTCTCCTCCTGTTGTTATGTACTGATGTAGGCAGGATATAAATTCTCCCTTTTTCTGCCTAGCTTCCTCTTTCCTTCCTGTTGGGGCTCTGGTGGAGCAGGTAGATTAGTTTGGGCACAGGGTTTTATTTTGTTAGATAATTACCTTTTTATTCCTTTACTTCTAGTGATTATTAATAAAATTTATAAAAGATAATATTTGGAGTTATTGTATATTAATTTAACTTTTACAATATGTATATGGGTCTTTTATTTCTTGCCTCCTCAATGGGTGGGAGAGGGCTAGAGGACTGGGAAAAAAATTGGAACTGAAAATAAAAATTAAAAAATAAACTCAGTAAAAAAATAAAGTCTTTAGAAAAAATGAAAAGAAAGGAAAAACAGCATTAAAAACCAACCCCAGGTCCTGGGGCTGGAACTCTGAAGGAAGGCATTGTCAGCCACTCTGGGGACCTAACCTACTACTCTGAATGGATGTGAGATAGTGAGTTCAGATATCTGGAAGGATAAAAATCTTGCTCCTTCTAGCTGTATGGTCAAGGGCAAAACACGTAATCTCTTAGAGCACGGGATGTCCCATCAGTAAAAGGGGGATCCATTTCTTGGACTTGTTGTGAGGGTCGAAGAGGTCTAATAGACAGACCTGAAAGGACTATAGAAAGCCAACTACTGTCAAATGATGGATGGGGTACAGTTTGAAGCCCTGGAGATACAAAGGTGCAAAATGATAAAGCCTTTGCCTAGAAGGATGGCACCAACGCTACAATGTAAGTAGGAGCTTTTGATACTTGGATAGTCTGAAAATTCTATTCCTTTGAGCATTCTGTCTTCCAGTGGAAGAAGAGATGGCAACCCATTGAGGTCCTCTCATTGGATGATTCTCAGCATTGTCCTTCCATGAGACCTCTAGAGAGGATTTGCCCAAATGTACTATATATACGTGCATATATATATATATATATATATATAATATGTGTATTCCCTTAATCCTGTTTGCCTCAGTTTCCTCATCTGTAAAATGACCTGCCGAAGGAAATGGCAAACCACTTTTGTATTCTTGCCAAGAAACCCCAAATGACTGAACAACAACTTTCTAACTCTCTCCCTCATTTTATATACATATATACATGTGTATACTATATATGCAGATACATGCCTGCATACATTATTACATACACATACATACATATGTATGCATATGTACAACTAGGTGGTTGAATGAATAGACCTCTGGACTTGGAGTCAGGAAGACCTGAGTTCAAATTTGACCTCAGCTTCGTATTGGCTTTGTGACCCTGGCCAAGTCACTTAACCATAGCTTCCTCATTTGTAAAAATGGAATAATCAGGGGCAACTAGGTGGCACAGTAGATAGAGCACCAGGACTGGAGCTGGAAAGACCAGGGTTTGAATCTGGCTTCAGATAGTTCCTAGCTGGCTAACTCTGGCCAAGTCACTTGATCCCATTTACCTAGCCCTTGCCCTTCTATCTTAGAGTTGTTCTAAGACAGAAAGTAGAGGTTAACAAAAAATTGGAATAATTGTAGCACCTGTCTTCCAAGGTTGATATTAGGAGAAAATGAGATAATATATTTATTTTTTTGAGATAATATTTTTCAAGCACTTTTTAAACCCCGAAGCAGTATATAAATCCTAGCTATTATTATGAATGATTATTATTTTGTTAAACTAATAAGCTTTTAATAAATGTTAGCTATTATTGTATGTGTACTTATATTTATACTATATTACAATATATGTTACATATAATGTTTATAATAGATATTGCCTAGAACTGGGATTTCTTTCCTATTGTTGGGCATCCAACACTAAAATTATCTTTACAGTTTGGCCAAAACCTTTACAGTTTTTGGCATTTACAGTTTTAACATTCACATCTTTGAATGTTCAGCTTAGCAAGAGCCATATAACTCAGAGTCAGAGAGTTTTCTAGGGGTTGTAACAGTTAAAATTTAGGGGAGACTGAGGCAGGTAGAAATTAGTTTCTCTCTACAAAGAGTATTATATTTTTAGAGGTTTATTAGAGATTAAGGATTAAAAGAAAATACAGGATAAGGAAAATGTGGTGCCTAGGCCACAGAGGCCTAGACAAGACCTCACCTACATAATGTAAAGAGCCAAGTCTGCTCCAAAACGGAAGTCCAAAAGAGAGAGAGAGAGAGAGAGCCCCGCCTATGGGGAAGACCCTTTAAATAAAATTTTGTTCTCGTCTCAGGTGAGAATTCAGTGAGATTAGAGGGCATTCTGGGAGCTAGCAAGGACTCCTGGGGAATGGAGTCCAGAGTTCAAATCTCAATTTTACAGGGTCATCCTGCCAGGAGATGTCAGAGGAAAGCTCTATCTAACCTAAATTCTCTTGAATCCAAGACTGGCCCTCTAGTCCCTCTGGAGGCCTACAATGCAAATTATAAAATGATTTAGTCGCTAGGAGAGGGCAAAGAGGGATGAGAGACTGGGATGAAAGGAGAGCTTCTGGCTGGGGGGATCAGGGAAGGCTTAAGTAGAATCAAAGGCTCATAAGATTTTGAGTTCCGAGGGTTCCCTAGAGATCAGCTTATCCAGCTTGCTCATTTTCCAGAGGAGGATGCTCAAGCCCAGAGACGAGAAGTGAAGAGGAAACATCTGAGCTGAATCTTAAATGAAGAGAATTTGAAAAAGCAAAGATGTGAAGGAGACCCAGTTCAAGACTTGGGGATGACATTCACAAAGGCATCGGGAGGAGAGATATTAGCTAGTGATCCACATTGACTGGAAGGTACAATATATCAAGAGTGCAAAGATAGGTTGGTACTAGTTATGGAGGGCACTGAATGCCAAACCAAAGATTTTGTATTTGATCCTATGGGTAAAATGACAGCTCCACGAATCATAATGACCATTTATATAGTGTTTTAAGGTTTACAAAGCACTTAAAAATAAAATTCTTATGCAATAAAAAAATAAAGTTTAGCATGTTTGGGAGTAGCTAGGTGGCTCAATGAATAGAGTCAGGCCTTGAAATGGGAGGTTGTGGGTTCAAATGTAGCTTTAGACACTTCCCAGCTGTGTGGCCCTGGGCAAGTCACTTAACCCCCATTGCCTAGACCTTACCCTATAGATATCAGTTCTGTGATAAGGAGAGGACATATGCTGAAGAACTGTGTAATGCATAGGTCAGAGTGACTGATGGGAGCATGTGACTGATAGTCACAAGGGAGCCCAAGGGTCAAGATCTGGGGAAAGGTTCTAAAGTCCCAACTGTCTTGGCAGTTCTCTCCTGGAAGGACCTGAGGTTGGAGGTTTGAAAAACAGGTTTCTGCTTTTCCTGATACCAGCTAAAGAGAGGAATCTTTTGAACTGGCTGCTGGCAGCTTGAACAGAAAATTGAGGACACGCTTCTCCACTGGACCTGTTTTGAAGTTATCAATTGCAGATCCAGGCCCATTTGATTGGACTCCACTTGTGATTCTTGGTTATTGGGGAAATTACTGTTTAGCTTAGAATGAGACAGGTTAAGATAGATTTACAAGAAATTAGAGTTTTAGATAACTTGTAATAATTCTCCTAACCTCTTTTCCTTCCTCTCCTTTCCAACCAAGAAATGTGGATTTTTATATGTTTCCCTCTTGTTTATTCCCCACCAAATTCCTATTATAACAGTTCTAAGACAGAAGGTAAGGGTTTTAGGGGGAAAAAATAAAGACATTTAAAAAAGAAAAACCTGAATGAAGAAAACCTTATAAGTACTTCAACTTCTTGGAAAACTGTGCCATAGCATTTTTTCCCCACAGTTGCCCCCTCCTCCAAGTCACAACCTAGTCTCTTCTGAGGACTGTAGATTTTAGTTTAAATTCTTGGGAAATGGATTAGAATTGAAAAGGCAGCTAGATGACTCAATGGATAGAGAGTCAGGCCTGAGTTCAAATCTGCCCTCAGATACTTCCTAGCAACGTGACCCTGGGCAAGTCACTTAACCTCAGTTGTCTGGCCCTTACCACTCTAGTGTTTTGAGATGGATAATTGGTATAGATTCTAAGACAGGAGGTTAAAGATTTAGGAAAAAAAAGAAAAAAGAAACTGGATTAGAATTGAAACCAGACTTGGAATCTAATTAAGGCCATTCATTACCTTTCTACCTTTGACAGGATTGAATGGTTTAGGAAAATGATTTCCCAAGATGCTCTTACATTTTAAATTGCTATTATTCTACCTGGTGAGTCAATGTTACCTAACTCTGAACCTCTGCTTAATCTTGATGAATGCAATTTTGTCTTGGTTTCTGAAAAGTTTCTTTAAAAGTATGGAGAAATTTCTTTTCTTTTTTTCCCTTTTTAAACCCTTGCCTTCTGAGCATCAGTTCCAAGGCAGAACAAGGACTAGGCAAAGTGACTTGCCCAAAGTCACACCTCTAAGATGTGTCTAAGGCCAAATTTGAACCCAGGTCCTCCTGACTCTAGTCCTGGCTCTCTATCCACTGCGCCACTTAAAAATGTGCATTTCAAACTCAACATACCCTAAACAGAACTTCATATCTTTTCCTCCCTAACTTTCTCCCATTCCGAAATTCCCTTTTTCTGTTAAGGAAGCCACTATTCTTCCAGGTTCAAGCCTTGATGTCCTCAAGTCCTCATTCTCACTCTACTTAGCTACGGAGCTGTTTAGTTTTGCTAGTTCTACCTCCACCCGGATCTCTTGTATTCTTTTTCCAATGGGACCACCATCCTAGCTCAGGCCCCCGTCACCTTTTGCCTGGGATATCGCAATATGATCCCCCTTCCTCAAGCCAGCTCGAATCCATCTCTACTCAGCAACAAGAGATTTCCCCCAAATACAGGTCTGACCACTACCCCACTCCATAAGCTCCAATATCTCTTGGATATGTCTAACATTTAAAGCTTTTCACAACCTGCTCCCTTCCTGTTCCAGTTTTCTTACAGAGTAGTCTCCTTCATACCCATTATGGTTCAGCCACACAGTCCTGCTTTGCTCTTTTGCGCTCTCTCTCTCTCTCTCTCTCTCTCTCTGTCTCTCTCTCTCCTCTCTCTCTCTCTGTCTCTCCCTCTCCCTCTCTCTCTCTCTCTCTGCCTCTCTCTCTCTCACTCTCTCCTTCTCTCTCTCTCTCTCTGTCCCTCTCTCTCTGTCTCTGTCTCTCTGTCTCTGTCTCTGTCTCTGTCTCTGTCTCTGTCTCTGTCTCTGTCTCTGTCTCTGTCTCTGTCTCTCTCTCTCTCTCTCTCTCTCTCTCTCTCTCCATCTCTCTGTCTCTCTCTCTCCATCTCTCTGTCTCTCCTCCCTTCTGCTGCCTCTTGGAATTCCTTTTTAGCCATTTTTCAGTTGTGTCCAACTCTTCATAATCTCCTTAGGGGTTTTCTTGGCAGTTACTGCTGTGGCTTGCCATTTCCTTCTCCAGCTCATTTGACAGATGAATAAAATGAGCCAAACAGGGTTAAGTGACTTGCCCAGGGTCACACAACTAGGAAATGTATGACATTTCATAACCCCATTGGGGGTTTTCTTGGCAAAAATACTGGAGTGGCTTGCCATTTCCTTCTCTAGCTCATTTTCCAGATAAGGAACTTGAGGCAGATAGAGTGAAGTGACTTGCCCAGTGTCTAGGAAATATCTGCAGCCAGATTTGAACTTTAGAGATGTCGTTTTGACTTTTGGCTTGATGTTCTAACCATTGAGCCACCTAATTGCACCTGGGAACCTATAGTTTCCCTCAAAATCCACCTTAAGTGTACAGGAAGTCTTTCCTGAGATTCCCAGCTGCTAATGCCCTCTCTTCAAAAACTAGCTTCTATCCATTTTGCAGATCTCCATATGTGTACAGAGGATCACAGATTTAGAGCTGGAAAGAAGAGCCTTTGAGCCCAACTGAGTCCAAACTCCTCATTTTACAGATGATAAAACTGAGACAGAGAATATAAGTGACTTGCTCAGTCACACAGCTGGCAAGTATCTGAGGCAGGATTTGAACCCAAATCTTTCTGATTCCAAGTCCAGTGCTCAGTTCACAACTTCATACTGCCACATCAGAAAGTTAACTTCTTGAGGAGGGGGACTACTTCCTTTGCTCTTTAGATTGTAGCTCTTAGCACCTCATGCCAGGTGTATTGTAGATGCTAAATAAATGCTGGATAATTGATTGACTGAAAGAACTTCTGCAACTTCCCAAAAGCAAACCCTCTTGCTCTGGCAACACTGCCCTGGAAATGAGGAATAAGAATTCTAGAACTACTCTCCTCCCAGGGTGTTTAGTCCAACTTAAAGTAGGATATGTGTGAGTTATTATAGACATAATCAAGGCTGCTTATCTGCTTCACTCTCATCTCTGTCTGATTGTTTCTGTCTCCCTTCCTCTCCCTTTCCCCTTTGTCTCCCTCCCTTCCTCTGTTTCTGTCTCCTTAAATCTCCCTCAATGCCCCGCCCCAAGTCTCCTCATCTCAGTCTTTGTCTCTGTCTCTGCTTGTCTTAGTATCCCTCCAGGTCTCCGTCTCCCTCCTCCTCGTCCCTCTGTCTCCCTCTAACTCCCTCCCTGCCCTGCCTTGCCCCATGTCTCCTTGTCTCTGTTTGGCTTTGTATACCTCTCTGTCTCTTTCTCTCCCCCCCCACCCTCGTGGTCTACCTCCCTTCCTCTGTCTCAGTCTCCTTCTATCTCCCTCTACCCCCTTTCTGTATCTCCTCATCTCTGTCTTTGTCTCTTTCTCTGCTCGCCTTTATATCCCAATCTCTGTCTCCATCTCCCTTTCTCCCTCTTCCTTCCTTCCTCTCTTCCTCCCATTGTCTGCCTCCCTCTCCTTTCCCCCTCGGTCTCCCTCCCTCCCTCTATCTCTCTTTCTCTGTCTCCATCTCCCTTTCTCCCTCTTTTTCCTCTTTTCCTCCCATCATCCCTCTCTCCCTCTCCCTTCCCTCTCTGTCTGCCTCCCTTCCTCTGTCTCTGTCTCCGTCTATCTCCCTCTACCCACCCTCTGTATCTTCTCATCTCTGTCTTTGTCTCCCTCCCTCTGTCTCTCTCTCTCTTCCTCCTTCTTTTTACTCTTTTTCTCCCATCATCCCTCTCTCCCTCTCCCTTCCCCCTCTGTCTCCCTCCCTCCATCTCTGTCTCCTTCTGTCTCCCTCTAGCCCCCTCTCTGTTTTTCCTCATCTCTGTCTTTGTCTCTGTCTCTGCTTGTCTTTGTATCCCTCCTTCTGTCTTCCTCTCCCTTCCTCCCTCTTTTTCCTTTTTTCCTCCCATCGTCCCTCTCTCCCTCTCCCTTCCCCCTCTGTCTCCTTCCCTCCATCTCTGTCTCCTTCTGTCTCCCTCTAGCCCCCTCTCTGTTTTTCCTCATCTCTGTCTTTGTCTCTGTCTCTGCCCGCCTTTATATCCCTCCTCCTCCCGTTGTCTCTGACTTTTTCACTTTCTCTTTGTTTCTGTCCTCTCCCAACTGGAGCTCTGACTTGAAAAGCCTTCATTTGACACAGTCTCCCAACCCTGGATCCCCTGAGAGGGCGGAGTAAGAAGCACCCAAGAAAGAAGAAGGGAAAAAAATCTATGACACTTTCAAGAAACATTCAGTGAGCTGTCACTGTTAGCTTTCCCACCTTAATTTATCCCCTGGCTCTAACCAGAGCAGCAAGGAGGCTCAATCCTGAGTCTAAGAGAGACTCATTAATCCTGCCTCTAGGCAGGGCGCTCAGGAGAGAGGGAGGGGAGGGCGGAGACACACAGAGAACATTTTTTGGGAAGTTTGTCAAGCTTTGGTGGAAGTTCCACTGACTAATATTTCTGGAAGGCAGACTTGTGCAAGACCCTGCACTCCTTACTGTGCCCAAAGAAATAAAAATAATTTTAAAAAGACCGTTGTTCATTCATTCACCTCACAGTGGTTTGTATCACTTTTTTTTTTAAACCCTTACCTTCCTTCTCGGAGTCAATACTGTGTATTGGCTCCAAGGCAGAAGAGTGGTAAGGGCTAGGCAATGGGGGTCAAGTGACTTGTCCAGGGTCACACAGCTGGGAAGTGTCTGAGGCCAGATTTGAACCCAGGACCTCTCGTCTCTAGGCCTGGCTCAATCCACTGAGCTATCCAGCTGCCCATGGTTTGTATCACTTTGTAATCAGAAGACCTGGGTTCAGATTCTGTTTCTGTCTACTTTTACTACCTATGTGACCTTGGTCAAGTCTGTTGGTGACTTGGTTTCCTCATATGTGAAATAAGATTGGACTTGATGGCCTCTAAGGTCTAGGATTCCATGACTGTGGATAGGGACCTGTCTTGGACACTGTGGTCTCTGACTTCCTGGCACCCACTACTGGAACCATAACTATATAACTACAGGGATCACTAGATGTCACAATAAGTGATTAAGAATGCTGGGCTAGGAATGGGGAATCTGTATGAGTTTAGGCAAGTGCCTTAACCACTCTTTACCTCAGTTTCCCCATCTGTAAAATGAGAAGAAGAAGAATAGTAAGCTGTGGGGAATACAAAATGAAACAAAGAATGGTCCCTACCCTCAAGGTGCTTGCAGTCTAATGGGGGAGACAATATGTAAATATATACAAAGCAAGCTACATATAGGATAAAGAGGAAATAATTAAGAGAAGGAAGGCACTGCATTGAGGGGAATTGAGGAAGGTTTCCTGTAGAAGTAGGATTTTAATTGGGATTTGAATGGAATGATGGAAGCCAGGAGGAAGAGGGGAGGAGGGAGAGGGTTCTAAAAAAAAATACCTGGAGTTGGGAGATGACATGTTTTGTTTAAGAAATAACAAGGATTGGAGCAGCTAAGTGGTTCAGTGTATAGACAGCCATGCTTGGAGATGGGAGGTCCTGTGTTCAAATTTGACCTCAGATACTTCATAGCGATGTGACCCTGGGCAAGTCACTTAACCCCCAGTTGCCTAGCCCTTACCACTCTTCTGCCTTGGAACTAAAGCATAGTATCAATTCTAAGAGGGAAGATAAGGGTTTAAAAAACAAAGAACTAGCAGGAACTGGTGCCAATGGATCACTTGATTAGCATTAACATGGGATGTCCTGGCAGGCTAAATATTATAAGATAGAGATGTCAAACATGCAGCTGGTGGCCCACAACACTCCCATACCCTGCCCAAACCAGATCAAAATGTGATTGGAAATATCTAACAAAATAAACAAAAATTCCATAAACCACAGATGATATTACACCCTAAAATTAAGTCAGTAGGTGGTCCCCAGGGTTCCTTCTGTGTGGATAGTAGCTCCTGTTTCCATTTGAGTTGGATACTACTGCCAGTCGTACACAAGATCCAAGCTGTTTCTGTTTCCTGCCCTCTACCCCCTATACTGGACCTGAATGTGACAAAATCTTTCCTCTATGCATGGTGGTTTTTTGCTTTTTTTAAACCCTTATCTAAGGCAGAAGCCTTAGAATCATATTCAGTTTTGGTTCAAAAACAGAAGAGTAGTAAGGGCTGGGCAATGGGGGTCAAGTGACTTGTCCAGGGTCACCCAGTTAGAAAGTATTTAAAGTCAAATTTGAACCCAGGACCTTCTATCTTTATTTAGCCCTGGCTCTCTATCCACTGAGCCACCTAGCTGCCCATATGTATGGGATTTAAAAAAAAATCTGACTGCAATCTGGGGAAGTTCTGCTCTGGGAAGGTAGACAAAGTCCTTCTCCCCCCACTCCCACTCCTCTGGCTCTATCAGGATAGGCTCTGGAGGAGGCTAGCTTGGAGTAGAGTTTTAAAGGAAGGGAAGACAGTGGCCTGGCAGACGTTAAGTGGGAGACTGTTCCAATGTAGAAGAGAGTAGAGAAGAAGTCCTGGAGGTGGGAATGGAAAACAGGAGCCAGCCAAGGAAAGTCTGGCTTCACTGGAGTGTGGGAGACACTGGTGAGGAGAGCAGTGGGAGTGGGCTGAAATAGGCAAGAATGAGGGAGATGGGTGGAGAGATGTCAAAAGCACCAGATCAGATCCTTTAGCTCTTTTGTGAGCCACTGGGTGGTACAGTAGATAAAGTGCCAGCCTGGAGTCATCTTTATGATTTCAAAGAAGTTACTACCTAGACAACCCTGGGCCAGCCACTTCACCCTGCCTCAATTTTCTAATTTGTAAAATGAGTTGGAGGGAGAAATGGCAAACTACTCCAGTATCTTCACCTAGAAAATCCCAAATGGGGTCTTGAAGAGTCAGATACTTCCTAGCTGCATGCCCCTGGGCAAGTCACTTAACCCTGTTTGCCTCAGTTTCCTCATTTGTAAAATGAACTGGAGAAGGAAATGACAAATTATTTCAGTATCTTTGTCAAGAAAACCCCAAATGGGGTCGGAAAAAGTCAGATATGACTGAAAAAAAATGGCTTTACAACTGTTACCCTGAATCATGATTCTATTGACCTTGACCAAGGCTCTTAGGATTTTATAGATTTAGAGGCAGAAGGGAGAGGCCTTAGAGGTAATCTAGGTCAACCTTTTATTAGCTAGGGAAACTGAAGCCCAGAGAAGAATCTGATTACTCTGACTTGCTCATTTTATAGAGGTGTAGAAAGGGGAAATGACAGTCCATGTGACAGAGCTCAGATAGGAACCTTCCCCTTCCAATCCTGTGCTTTTCCCTTTTCCTTGACTGGTGCTACTTGGGTTGCCAAGTTGCAAATGCCCAGGCCTGCCTTGCCCTTCCCTAGGGACAAGACTTGGAAGTAATTTTATGTAATCAGGGTCTTTCGGGAATTGGCTTCTAGTGGAGTATGGATGCTGTATTATGGAAATGTGTTGATGAGATGTTGGCCCCATGTATACACAGCCTGGAATAGTTCTGGTTTGTTAACATTGTGGTGAATGGCAGCCTCTTTGACTAGATGCCATTGGAGAACTTTTAAGATGGCCATGTGTGAAAGGGAATTTTTTTTATCTTAATCAAGTACTGGGGAGTGTTAAAAGATTTTTTCTTAATCTTTCCCTCTATTTCTTTAAGAGGCAAGGGAGCACAAAGATTTCTCAGTAAGAGCCTCTTAACTGACAGTTGTCTCTGTAAGAGTTCTGAAAGTTCCATTACCTAGGCGATGAAGGAGCTCTATAAGGGAAAGAGTATTTTGAAGAGGGCTTTTGCCTCTGTAGTTTCCTACAGTGACTGTCTTGGTCTCAGTCACACTGGCAGTTGGAGTTTCTAACTGACAGTTGAGGTAAAGAAAATGAGTTTAAGGAGGTTGGAGTTTAATTAATGCTTATTGATTAGCTTAGGTAAGTAGATAGTTATCAAATAAAATCTTCAATGTTGTTAAGATAGGCCAGGCCTGGCCCAGGCAGAAGCACCTGCCCTCGAAAGCAGTTAGGTTAGGGTTTTTCTTGGAAATTTTAGTTAGGATTGGGGTTTTAGGTATATTTATAAGATATTAGAGTAATATTATCACTTTCCTCCTTCCTATTTCCTATCCGAACTTCTCAAAATAAACTCTCGTGTTTTACCAAACTGCTCTCCTTACATTTGTCAAACTCTTACCCAAAATTTTAACCCTTCACAGCTGCAATAAACACCCTTCCAGAGTAATTTTCAGAACCCATCTCAGTGTACACAAGACAATAATTATTTAGGCATCTATGCCATATCTTGGCATATATTTAGTGGGTTCAACTCTATGAAGAAACTTCAAAGAAGTCTGAACCCACTCTCACCGACGACCAAGGTGGTATAGGAGAGGGTGTGCCCCTAAAACAGTGGGGGGAAATGTTTATAGGTTTTTTCTTGTTATAGCTTTGAAGTAAACATTCTTTTCAAAAAATGTCATTGATGTTAAGTGGTTAAATGAAACCGTTTTTTCTTACTGCCACCTAATGGTAGCATAACTGGTGGGGGATTAAGCTAATAACTTTATTTGTTTTGAAGCTCTTACCTTCCATCTTAGAATCAATAGTGTGTATTAGTTCCAAGGCAGAAGAGCAGTAAGGGCTAGGCAGTGGGGGTTAAGTGACTTGACCAGGGTCACATAGCTAGGAAGTGTTTGAGGTTAGATTTGAACCTAGGATCTCCTGTCTCTAGGTCTGGCTCTCCATCCGCTGAGTCACCCAGCTGCCCCCTAGTAGACACTGGATAAATGTTTGTGGAACTTAGTTGAATAATTCCCATTTTACAGAGAAGAAACAGTCTCCTAAGTTCTTTTGCCCATGGTCATAGAGCTAACAGAGATTAGGACTGGGATTCAAACTCAAGTTTCCTGCTCCAAGTTTAATATTCTGACTGCTAGACTGCTTTTCTTGAGATGCAGAATGCTGGATGGAGATCTGATTCTGTGGGATCATCACTGCTTTGCCCCATGGGTGGGTCCTAGATCAGTACAAACCACAAACATAGGATAGACCCAGACCCCCATAAACACCTTTCACTTACTTCAATGATGATACTGGCAGCACAGTAGCTAGAAATTGGACTTGAAGTCCTAAAGGCCTGAGTCTGAATCCTTCCCATGTACTTATTAGCTATGTGACTTGAGCAAGTCACAATCTCTTTCAACCTCAGTTTTCTCATTTCTTAAAATGAGAAATTTCTCCTCTTCCTCCTCCTCCTCCAGCTCTTCTTCTTCCTCTTCCTCCTCCTCTTCCTCTTCCTCCTCCTCCTCCTCCTCCTCCTCTTCCTCCTCCTCCTCCTCCTTCTCCTCCTCCTCTTCCTTCTCCTCCTCCTCCTCTTCCTTCTCCTCCTCCTCTTCCTCCTCCTCCTCCAGCTCTTCTTCTTCCTCTTCCTCCTCCTCTTCTTCCTCCTCCTCCTCCTTCTCCTCCTCCTCTTCCTTCTCCTCCTCCTCCTCTTCCTTCTCCTCCTCCTCCTCTTCCTTCTCCTCCTCCTCTTCCTCCTCCTCCTCCAGCTCTTCTTCTTCCTCTTCCTCCTCCTCTTCTTCCTCCTCCTCCTCCTTCTCCTCCTCCTCCTCCTTTCCAGATTTCCTTTTCAGCTTATCACTTTCCTTGTCAAATTTGTCAGTTTCCTTATCAATATAATGGGGATCTAATAGCAACTAAACTTCCTCTCTGGGTTGCTGTGAGAATCAAAGAAGAGAGTATGTTTAAACACTTTTCAAGCCTTAAAACCTTCTTCTGAAAAGTTGATAAGCGGCAGCCAGGTACAATGAAAAGAGCACTAATTTGGAGGTAGAAAACCTGTGATCAAACCCTATCTGGAGTTTTCTAGCACTGAAATCTTGGGTCAGTCCCATGGATTCAGGGGCCTCTAAGGTTTCTTCTAGCTCTAGATCTATAATCCTGAATGAAATCTTTTCCCAACTCTGCTATTGTTGCTTCTGGGAATCTTCCCTGACCCCCTCCTTCCTTCAGGCTAAAGTGATTATTTCTCTCTTTCCAAACTTGCCTTGTTCTTTAGCGTGAAGCATGCTTTACTTTGTCTCACATGTTGTTTTTTTTCTAAACCCTCACCTTCCATCTTAGAATCAATACTGGGTATTGGTTCCAAGGCAGAAGAGTGTGTAAGGGCTGGTTAATGGGAGTGAAGTGACTTGCCCAGGGTCACACAGCTGGGAAGTGTTTAAGGCCAAATTTGAATGCAGGTCCTCCTATCTCTAGGCCTGGCTCTCTATCCACTGAGCCACATACCTGCTCCTGTCTCACACACACAATCCTGGGAAGAACTTCACCTGACCATGTTAAAAATAACATTTATATTTATCCTTTTTTAAAATTCCTTATCTTCTGTCTTAGAATTGTATGTTGGTTATAAAGCAGGAGAGCAATAAGGGTTGGGCAATGGGGGGTTAAGTGACTTGCCCAGGGTCATATAGCTAGTAAGTATCTGAGGCTAAATTTGAACCCACAACCTCCTGTCTCTGGGCCTGACTCTTAATTCACTGAGCCTAGCCACAACTAGCTGTTCCCTTTTTATGTTGTTAATATTTATTCTACATAGTTACTATATACTTTTCTCCCCCCTTTCTATTAAGAGAGAATTACAAATGTAACACTCTTTACATTTGTATCCCCAACACCTAGCCCAGTTCCAGACACCTAGTAGGTGCTTAAAGAATGTCTATCAATTAACTGACCTATTGAGGAGAACTAGAGCTTGGCCGGTTCATGTCCAGCCCAGTTATGCGGCCCACCCAACACCAGAGGGTGCTGGGGAAACATTATGGTTCATGGAGTCCTGGCCACCTCTGGTCTCCAGAAGAGCTGCTTTCTGGGTGGCACTGCTTGTCCTTCATAGTCTGAATCCATAGTTCTTGGTCTTTTTCAGTCCCTCAAACCCTTGGCTTTCCTGCTGTCCCCACTTCCCACAATCCCCATCAACAGGAAGGGAAATCAAGGCTGGAATCTACCGTGCACTTGTACATACAACACGATAGATTAATTACAGTAGAGCTCCTTAAACTCCACGTAAAGAGCAAAAGATACAATGACTGAGGCAACAAAGATTCAAGCTCTGGAGCTTGAAGGCGATAAGGTTTTCTCCCATTTCTCACAACCTCATCAAGTTTTCTCACAGCACAGAAGTTGGGCCAGACCCGTAACTGAGTGGAAAGGGAACTGAGCTAGCCCCAGAACTGAGTCACAGGACGAGGCAGTGTACTGCGTGTGCGTGTGTGGGGTCACTTAGTTCCCACAGTCACCCACTTGCTGTCCTAATATCCTCAATTTCTCACATATGATACATTATTATAATATAATAGATTAATTTTTCCATGAAGAAAACTTTATTTGGTAACATTTTGGTATTAAGTTAATGGAAAAAATCTTTACTTTTGTCTTAGAATCAATACTAAGTGTCCATTCTAAGGCAGGAAAGTGAAAGGGCTAAGCAGTCAAGGTTTAGTGACTTGCCCAGAGTCATACAGTTAGAAAATATTTGAGGTGAGATTTGAACCCAGGTCCTCCTATTCTAGGCCTGGTGCTCTACCCTCTGAGTCATCTAGCTGCCTTAGTATGAAATAAAAATGAAAAAAAAAACAAACATAAAATGCTACTACTCTTGGAATATTTCAACATAATAATATTTTTATTAAATGTTCCATTCCTTCTTGACAAATTTCTTGTGTTCAATGGAAATATGCATCTTTAGATTAGGAACCCTTATTCTAAGGAAAAGGTCCTTCACCTGGTGTCTATAGACACCTCTAATGCCCCCCCCCCCAATCTGTGAACTTGGCTGGGAAAAAATAACTTGATTTA